>NC_079452.1:30826141-30883556 GCF_903798145.1 Danio aesculapii | reverse complement strand
TTCTTATAGAAATCAGTCAAGTTTGGTGAAGGAAAAATCATGGTTTGGGGTTGCATTCAGTATGGGGGTGTGCAAGAGATCTGCATAGTGGATTGCAACATCAACAGCCTGAGGTATCAAGACATTTGCGCTGCCCATTACATTACAAGCCACAGAGGGCAAATTCTTCAGCAGGATAGCGCTCCTTCTCATACTTCAGCCTCAACATCAAAGTTCCTGAAAGCAAAGAAGGTCAAGGTGCTCCAGGATTGGCCAGCCCAGTCACCAGACATGAACATTATTGAGCATGTCTGGGGTAAGATGAAGGAGGAAGCATTGAAGATGAAGCCAAAGAATCCAAAGAATGACAAACGCTTTCTTTATCATTCCAGATGACTTTATTAATAAGTGATTTGAGTCATTGCAGAGATGTATGGATTCAGTCCTCCAAGCTCATGGGAGTCATACACAATATTCATTCTGTTTCCATTGCACCATGACTGCACATATATACACACAGTTGAAGCCAGAATTATTAGCCCCCTTTGATTTTATTTTATTTTTTAAAATATTTCCCAAATGATGTTTAACAGAGCAAGGACATTGATATTGATATGAACTGATTTTTTCTTCTGAAGAAAATCTTATTTGTTTTATTTCGACTAGAATAAAATCAGTTTTTAATTTTTTAAAAACAATTTTAAGGTCAAAATTATTAGCTCCTTTAAGCTTTATATTTTTCAATAGTCTACAGAACAAACCATCGTTAAATAATAACTTGCCTAATTACTCTAACCTGCCTAGTTAAACTAATTAACCTAGTTAAGCCTTTTAAATGTCACTTTAAGCTGTATAGAAGTGTGTTGAAAAATATCTAGTCAAATATTATTTACTGTCATCATGGCAAAGATAAAATAAATCAGTTATTAGAAATTAGTTATTAAAAACTATTATGTTTAGAAATGTGTTGAGACAAAAAAAAAAATATATATATATATAAATATATATATATTTTTTTATTAATTTATTTATTTATTATAGCTTGTAAACATAAAAATCCATGTTGATATTTGTGTCAAAAAGTAGTAAGTAGTGAATTTAGAAAAACTTCTAATTATATTAAACAATATTATTATTATTAAAAAAAAAATACATTGCATGTTCTTCTGCTATTACATGTTTTAAAGAGGAATGACACCAGAGAATGTAATATTTTATTTAATTTAAAAAGAACTTAATTGTAATATAAATATATATACATTATATATGTTTGTTTAATTCATTTATATATTTATAGTTATTCTATAATTCGATTTTTTATTTAAACGTTTTATTGAAAATTTTATTCTGTTAACATGTATATTTACCACAAAGTTCAGTTGTTGAAGACAATAAAAAATGCATAAACAAAAGTTCAATTCAATTCACACAAGTGATGTTACAAATAAATGACACAAGCGACTTTTTTTACTTTGGAATAATGTGCTATTAATGATTTTAAATAGAATGTAAATCAAAAAAAATATATGTATTGACATGTTTATATGTACCTCAATGTTTGATTGTTTTCTATATTAATAGGTAAAACATGGTAAAAAAAATAGATGTGTTTAAAAAAGACATATCGCATCATATTGTGTTGCATGTACAAATTATACCTAATCACTTTAATAAAAAATAGGTGTGCTGAGTGTATTCTCTTTAAGTAGATATTCTGCTATTAAACACTACCATATATGAGAAACCATTGTCAGTACTAGAGAAAAGGCAACATCCAGCCATGAAGCCAACATTCAACCTTCAGCTCCAGCAGGGCACTTTCAATTACAGCGAGTCCTTCGGTCCAGACAGTGAGAACAAGAAGAAAGGGATTATAGGAGACACAATGGCAATAAAGGTCAGAAGAGCATTGTGTGGATTGTGAAGAAAGACACAGTGGATAGTGTGTGTGTGACAGAAGTTACAGCTTTAAGAGTGAACATTATCTCTCTAAGGACAGCTGGATCTGTGGCATATGACTGAAGGTGAGGGAGTAGGAAGGAACTAATTAAAAGTAGTGGCCAAGTACTAACTTGAAGTCGTTGTGCAATCCAAATGGACTCTTGACTGGCTGATGAGGGTATATAAATTCATCTTATATAATATCAGGCCGTGGTACACTGGACCAGCTCTATACTCTTACCAGGGTGCTCCAGGATTCATGGGAGTATGCCTAACCAGTCCACATGTGTTTTGTGGACTTGGAGAAGGCATTCAACCATGTCACTCGCTGCATTCTGTGGAGGGTGATCTGGGACTATGGGGTCAGAGGCGCTCTGTTAAGGGCGTTCTCATCCCTGTATGAACAGAGTAGGAGTCTGGTTCGCATTGCCAGCAATAAGTCTGACTTGTTTCCAGTGCATGTTGGACTCCAGCAGGGCTGCCCTTGTCACCAATTCTGTTAATCTTTTTTATGGACAGAATTTCAAGGCGCAGCCGGTTCGGGGACCACAGGATTTCATCTCTGTTATTCGCAGACGATGTTGTTCTGTTTGCTTCATCGAACATGGACCTTCAGCCGGCACTGGGGTGGTTTGCTGCCTAGTGTGACGCGGCTGGGATGAGAATCAGCACCTCCAAGTCCGAGGCCATGGTGCTCCACCGGAAAAAAGGTGGTTTGCCATCTCAAGGTTGGAGGAAAGTCCTTACCCCAGATGGAGGAGTTCAAGTATCTTGGGGTTTTGTTTACAAGTGAGGGAAGAATGGAACGTGAAATAGACAGGTGGATTGGTGCAGCAGCAGCAGCAGCAGCAGTAATGCAGTCGATGTACCGATCCGTTGTAGTAAAGAAGGAGCTGAGCCGAAAGGCAAAGCTATCGATTACCGGTCAATCTACGATCCTACTCCTACCTATGGTCATGAGCTTTGGGTCATGACCGAAAGGACAAGATTCTTCCGCAGGGTGGCAGGGCGCACCCTTATAGATAGGGTGAGGAGCTCTGACACCCAGGAGGAGCTCGGAGTAGAGCTGCTGCTCCTCAACATCGAGAGAAGTCCGCTGAGGTGGCTTGGGCATCTGTTTCGGATGCCTCCTAGTTGCCTACCTAGGGGGATGTTCCAGGCATTTCCCACCAGGAGGAGGCCTCGGGGAAGATCCAGGAAACGCTGGAGGGACTATGTCTCTTGGCTGACCTGGGAACGCGTCGGGATCCCCCCGGAGAAGCTGGGGGAAGTATCTGGGGAGAGGGAAGTCTAGGGTTCTCTCCTAGGACTGTGGCCCCGCAACTGGGCCCCGGAAAAGTGGTAGAAAATGAATGAATGAATGAATGAAACCTCAAAGCTACACAGGTGTCGATGTTATTATTTATGTGTTTTAATGTTTATTCATTGAGCTTCCTTTCTATTCCATTTAATACATTAAGTGTTATGCATTCATAATCATAACTATCTTGTTGTTTCTTTAAAAAAAAAAAACGACTAATAATAATGTAATGTTTTGATTGAGTCTCATCCATTCAGAATGCAGAGTGTGAGCGGTGGGTTTAATCAGTAAGAGAAGCCTCCAGCGTTGGTGAACTAAGCAGCACGGAGCAGCTCAGAAAGGCCGATTTAATTTGCGAGGTGCTTAAGAGGGCCGAACTCTGGAGACACGAGGGCCCTTCACAAGAGCCTGAACACTATCAGTCCTGCAATTACAACACATGCAACACCACCAGCAGCAACTAATCCAGCCTTAATCTGCATCTCAGGCCTTGGGGGAAACACAGCTGCAGTTATCATCCTGACACTCGTCTCTCCAGATGCTAAAAAAACACTTCAGGAGGACATAAACTTATACTGTTGAGTCCCAAACTGATCATCCTTTAAAGACATGACTATTGATGATAGATGTTCAGGTGTGCTGTGCTTCAAGTTTAAATTAGACATGCTATTCGGCTTTAAAAATGTGCATTATGTGCCAGTACGTCTGTCTCTGTTTTGGTCTTATAACCTGCCCACTGCCAGTTTAGCCAATTATATTTCAGCACCTCAGGTTGCCTTGGTGGAAAATAATGTATTTGATTCATTCAGTCAGAAGGGCTCTCAAAGTATGCATCCGAGACCGAAATGTGAGCTCTGGTGGACAGTAACAGCCTCCTAAACGAGATGCAGATTCTGAGTTCCATATGAGGTGGTTGTTCATTAGCAAATAATATAAATATTATGAACGTAAACATTAGGTGAGCAAGTTACATTGTAACCCCATGTCTTGACAGCATGCTACGTGATGAGATTTGCAGTGATAAGCTATTTGGCTGTTTGTACCAAACGAAACACAACAGAAATTATTGAAACATATATTGAAGATACTGAAAAATCACAAGGTTACTCACTGTAATTATAATAGGTAAATAAGATATGCACCTTGTTTATTATATATATATATATATATATATATATATATATATATATATATATATATATATATATATATATATATATATATATATATATATATATATATATATATATATATATATATATATATATATATATATATATATGCATACACACTCTCAGAAATAAAGTTACAGGAGCTGTCACTGGAGCAGTACCATTTCCAAAGATACTTATTGGTACCCAAAAAGTCCAAAGTGGTACCTCAAAGGTGTAAATTAGTACCACTATGGACCCTTCGTGTACAAATATGTACCTTTTGAAAAGGTACTGCAGTCAGAATTATTAGCCCCCCTGAATTATTAGCCCCCCTGTTTATTTTTTTCCCCATTTTCTGTTTAACGAAGAGAAGATTTTTCTCAACACATTTCTAAACCTAATAGTTTTAATATCTAATTTCTAATAATTGATTTATTTTATCTTTGTCATGATGACAGTAAATAATATTTGACTAGATATTTTTCAAGACACTTCTATACAGCTTAAAGTGACATTTAAAGGCTTAACTAGGTTAATTAGGTTAACTAGGCAGGTTAGGGTAATTAGGCAAGTTATTGTATAATGATGGTTTGTTCTGTAGACTATTGAAAAAATATATAGCTTAAAGGGGCTAATGATTTTGAAAAAATTCAAAACTTCATTCTAGCCAAAATAAAACAATTAAGACTTTCTCCAGAAGAAAAAAAACATTATCAGACATACTGTGAACATTTCCTTGCTCTGTTAAACCTCATTTGGGAAACATAAAAAAAAAAAAAATCAAGGGTGGGAGGGGAGGGGGGGCTAATAATTCTGACTTGAACAGTATTTTTTAATGAGCCTGGTTTTAAAGGTGTGTGTGTAGAGCTGCTCTCATTGATCAGACATATGTTGTGCCTCTCAGACCTCCACAGGAGAATCTGGATGTTTCTCTGAAGACAGAGAAAAGCTTCTCCCTGAGCCATTGTGCGGCTCATTATTTAAAATAATGTGGAGAGAAGTCTCTTTCAGGCTGGTAATTATCCTGCGTGGATGAGTGAGAGCGGATTATGGAAGACTGTGATCCGGCTGAAGCTGTCGTTTCTCCTCTGTTTATGCACAATCGTCGCCACACCAGCTTTACTGTTGCAATCGGACAGTGTTTTTCCCCCTGAATGAATTACATGCCCTATTCGAGGAGCTGAATCAAATCAGAGAACGGTGGAGATGCAAACCTTTCTGCGTTTGGAATAAATGCTATCTTTCAATCTAATGATTACATTGTTTTATGCTGAACAACAAAATATGTTTTTACCACCTGAAGCAGCACTAAATTACAGACAGAAAACAAACTAAAGATACAGTTTTTATCCTTACTTATTCATTGAGCATTTGTTTGTTTGTACCTATCTATCCATAAATCTGTTTATACATACATAATGTACTGTACACATACAAATGCCTATTCTTAATGTATTTTGAGCTCTATAAAGTATTCCTTCCATATCTATCCTTCCGTCCGTCCATCCATCCGTCCATCCATCCATCCATCCATCCATCCATCCATCCATCCATCCATCCATCCATCTATCTATCTATCTATCTATCTATCTATCTATCTATCTATCTATCTATCTATCTATCTATCTATCTATCTATCCATCTATCTTGTTTCTTTTATTCTACAATCCCTTCTTAAGCAAGTATCTGTTGTTTAATTTGTTAAATCTATTGTTTGTTCCATCTGTTTCCCATATATCTGTTGTTTATTAATTTGTTTATTGTCTGTTTTATATGTAATTTGGTCCTTCATCTGCTGGTCATTTACTCTCTTTATACCATTTGTTATAGCAGTCATCTATTCATCCATCACATACAGTACATCAGTCCATCCATCCATCCATCCATCCATCCATCCATCCATCCATCCATCCATCCATCCATCACATACAGTATATACATATTATACATACTGTACTGTACATGAATACATACAGTACACACATACTGTTTATACTGTATATGGCTGCATACATTCATACATACATACATACACTCACTTGAGCATCAGAATGGGGACGAAAGGTGATTTAAGTGACTTTGAACGTGGCATGGTTCTTGGTGCCAGATGGGCTGGTCTGAGTATTTCAGAAACTGCTGATCTACTGGCATTTTCACGCACAACCATCTTTAGGGTTTAAAGAGAATGGTCTGAAAAAGAGAAAATATCTAGTGAGCGGCAGTTCTGTGGGCGCAAATGCCTTGTTGATGCCAGAGGTCAGAGGAGAATGACCAGACTGGTTCGAGCTGATAGAAAGGCAACAGTAACTCAAATTAAGCACTCATTACAACCGAGGTCTGCAGAAGAGCATCTCTGAATGCACAACACGTCCAACCTTAAGGCGGATGGGCTACAGCAGCAGAAGACCACACCGGGTGTCACTCCTGTCAGCTAAGAACAGGAAACTGAGGCTACAATTCATACAGGCTCACCAAAATTGGACAATAGAAGATTGGAGAAACGTTGCCTGGTCTGATGGGTCTCGATTTCTGCTGCCACATTTGGATGATACAGTCAGAATTTGGCATCAAAAACATAAAAACATTGAACCATCCTGCCTTGTATCAACGGTTCAGGCTGGTGCTGATGGTGTAAAGCCGCCTTTCCACTGCACACGACATTTGGACACGACTGTTGGAATACGCCCCCTTGTGGTTGTCACACAGAATTTTCAGATCTGACGTGCACAATGGGAGAGAAGCTGTTCTCGCAGTGTCCGAAATAAAGGAGTGCAACAGCAAGAGCCTTTATTCTCTGTGTGTTCACCATGGTTGAGTGAGTGAATACTAGAAACTCATAGACCGCTAAAATTTATTGGAGGGAATGTGGAGAAACTATAAAAATATATTTTTATTACTCATTCTTGAATAGAATTTTTTTTTAACATAGCCTTTATTCTGATTCAAAAATAAAAAAAAAAAAAAAATCACTATTTCTCATCTTGCGCACACAGACCTGCTTAGACAACACTGAAATACATCACATCCGGTCAGCTGGTCTAGTTGCAGTTCAAATATTTCAACGGATCTGCAGCTCAATTCGGAGATGATCGGAACTCCACGCAGCTCCTGGACTATTCTCCATTCCCATATTCTTCCGGTCTGTCGCTTGTCGTGTGCAGTGGAAAGGAGGTTTAATGTTGTGGACGATATTTTTATGGCACACTTTGGGCCCATTAGTACCAATTGAGCATCGTGTCAACGCCACAGCCTACCTGACCCATATCCATCCCTTTTTGACCAGAGTGTACCCATCTTCCAATAGCTACTTCCAGCAGGATAACGCGCCATGTCATAAAGTGCGAAGCATCTCAGACTGGTTTCTTGAACATGACAATGAGTTATGGCCTCCACAGTCACAAGACCTCAATCCCATAGAGCACCTTTGGGATGTGGTGGAACAGGAGATTCGGATCATGGATGTGCAGCTGACAAATCTGCAGCAACTGTGTGATGCTATCATGTCAATATGGACCAAAATCTTTGAGGAGTATTTCCAGTACCTTGTTGAATCTATACCACGAAGGATTAAGGCAGTTCTGAATGCAAAGGGGGTCCAACCCAGTACTAGTAAGGTGTACCTAATAAAGTGGCCCATGAGTGTATTTATCTATGATTTTACCCTTATATACACATCTATATATCTTGTGAAAGATCATTTTGATGGTAAGTCACATAGTTTCCTTTCGAGCAGAGTCAGTTCTGTTCTAAAAGGGAAACAGTGGAAGTTTCATTAGTTTAATCCCTCTGAATCTCCAGCATGGATTTATTAATGTGACAGAAGTGGCTGTAGATTTGCAGTGATGTTGTGAATCCCTCACCCGCGGTCAGAGGATCTGTGAGTCCAGACGTCCCGCTGACTTCTGTGTTTCCCTCAGCTCTGATCCTCTGGCTTCACACATAATACATCACAATAAACACATGCGTTCCTGGAGGACAGAAAAAGACAAACAGGAAATCTCAATAGTCTTTCAAAGGCAATGAAACCGAATGAAAGGAAAACAGTACTGTAACTGTTATATGAAGACTATCCAAACACTGGATGATTAAATGTGCAACGATTACAGTAAGACACTAGTAAACACAGATGTATGATTGTTTAATTATTATTCATTCATTCATTTATTCATTTTTGGCTTAGTCCCTTTATTAATCAGGGGTCGCCACAGCGGAATGAACCGCCAACTTATCCAGCATTTATTTTACGCAGCAGATGCCCTTCCAGCTGCAACCCATCACTTGGAAACACCCATACACACTCATTCACACAAATACAGCTTACCCAATTCACCCATACATGTCTTTGGACTTGTGGGGCAAACCAGAGCACCCAGAGGAAACCCACACGAACATGTAAACTCCATAAATGCCAACTGACCCAGCTAGGGCTTGAACCAGTGACCTTCTTGCTGTGTGGCGATCGTGCTACCCACTGAAAAATAACAATAAACTACTATTTTGATTATGATGAAATTATTATCTAAATATAACAATTTATAATAAATAAATATTTATTTAATTTGACAACAACAGCAATAATATTAATAATAATAACCAAATAATAATAATAATAATAATAATAATAACCAAATAATAACCAAATAATAACCAAATATTAATAATAATAATAATAAATTATATTTGAATTTATTTTATTGGGATAATAATCATAATAAAATACTAATAAAAACAACAACAACAATAATAATAATAATAATAATAATAATAATAATAATAATATTAGAATTGTTTTGGGGGATAATACTACTACTGCGACTACTACTACTACTGCTAATAATAATAATAATAACAACAATAATAAATTACTATTATGATTAAATGTTTATTATTGTTATTATTATTATTATTATTATTATTTTGTAATATTAAATATAATAATAATATAAAAATAAAATGTATTATTATTATTTATTTAATTAGTATTGTTATTATTATTATTATTAATAATAATAATAATAATAATAATAATAATAATAATAATAATAATAATAATAATAATAATATAATACAAATTAAAATAAATAACAATTCATTCATTCATTTTCTTTTCGGCTTAGTCTCTTTATTAATCTGGGGTCGCCACAGCGAAATGAACCACCAACTTATCCAGCATATGTTTTACACAGCGGATGCCCTTCCAGCTCTTCCATACCCATCTCTGGGAAATTCAAATTAATAATAAGAATAAAAGCACAGCATTTTAAAATGATATCATCAGAAAAAACCAGTATCAGCAAAATCAGCATAAACAAAGTGCACATAAGATCAACTTCCACAATAAACAATTTATATGGGCTGAATTTAAACAAAGAAACTAAGTTGAACATCACTAAATGTAATGTGTTTGTGTAAATTCAGCCCATAGTTTGCAACCACTTACCTTAAAACAGTTTGACTGCTGCGTTACGGTTGACTGTTTTTACTGTTTTCAATAACGACTGTTAAAGTAATTTAAAGAATGACTGTTTTAAATAATGGCTCACACACAGCATTGTTGGTTTACAAAAAAAAAACAAAGCCAACAAGCATAATCCTGCTGCATGACTCCACTTGTTTTTGATTTTATTGTAAAAAAAACCCCAAGAAAACAGGTTAAATTGGAATCTGAAATATGTTATGGCATCCAAAAAGTAAATCTAAGTATTCAAAAAAGTTTTATTTTGAATATATTATTAAATAAGTTGGTCTTACTGCTCATATTTTTAGATTTTTCATAATATATGTCTTAATTCCGGTACTTTTAACATAAATCGACATATTAACTATTTGGCAGAGGTTGATATTTTAGAAATGATGGGATGCATTGAGTGTGTTAACTAGTTAAATTGCAATCCAAACATTTTTGTTTCTTAGTGGGGTAGATAAAGGGTTAAACAAATGAAGTAAATCCAATGAATCATTTTGTTCAGTACACAGTAGAGTGAAGAAATAAAGTGCGCCGTGTTTCAGGCCTCCTGCAAGCTTATGTTCAACAGGCGCTTTGTGAAAGTTTTTCAGTGCCAGACGCAATCCTCGTCTCGCTAATTAGTCAAGTTCTTGCGGCTTCGATTTCATTGGGGATGTAATTGTATGTGCAGGTACATTTTTACAGTGTGCGAGACTTTCTAATTCGCCTGTAATGCCACATGACCTCATCCCATGGTGAGCAGATTCGAAGAGTTCTGGGTTAAAAACCAAAGCGGCCTCAGAGATTACAAAGAGCGCACGGCGTGAGAGGCGAAAGGGAGGTAACAGAAATCAGCCGAACGCTAGTTAACAAGCTTGTTCTCCATTAGGAAATTAGAGTGAATTTATTTTCTTCTCCTGGGCTCCCCACAGGGGGATCACGGCCCCTCGCAGCACGCGCATGCTTCTCTCTTCTTCTGTGTTTTCAAACGCTCTCCATTTTCCATTCGCCTTCCTTTGTCATTTCCACTCTCTCCAAGGCACTTTATTAATGAATTGGAAGATTGTTATTTTTGATACTCACATCCACCTTGAGTCGACGAAGGGGAAAAAGCGCAGGAGAGATTGTGAAAGAAAGCGGCTTCATTTGCATCTGCAGGTTTTGAGGCTCGTTCAGTGGGAGTTGAAATCCAACTTTTGACTGACACCATTCCTCAGGCAAAAACCAGGGATAAAAAAAGGACCCCCGTTCCCTGCGCTTACAAACACTTTCACACACTTGTCATGTGTATTTATATGTACAGGCGTTGATTTGTAAGTGGGGGGTTTTGTCTTTTAAATACAACTGAAAAGGATTCAGATAACAAGGCTACAGGCTTCCTAACTTTATACTGTTAACAACAACAGGGGCGCAACTGCACATTTACTGATGGGTATGCAGGTTCAACTTTTGCGTGCCCCCCCTCAATCTAACTATCGTTTATAACAGGTAAGTGACAGTGCCAAAATATTTCCATCAATAAATTAAGGATATTTTTTCCTCATCAACATGCTTCTAACAAATACATTTCGCAGTTTTGAACACAACTGAAATAGTATGAAGTCTTTTGTGTCTCCAGAATGTGTCTGTAAAGTTTCAGCTCAAAACACCCATCAGATTATTTATTATAGCAGTTTGAAGTGTCTATATTATAGCTCTGAGCAGCAGGTAGCAGTTTTTGTGTACTGCACCTTTAAGGATAGTCCTTCACGCCCACCGTTTCCACGTGCCTGTCAGCGTGCCTTAACCTCCTCCCTCGGCTGTGTCAGACAACAGACAGACATGAAGGAACGTTTGTGAGAAATACTACAGTAAGAACATTACCAATGAGTGTTTGATGCATTTGCTGTGGAGATACAACGATGAGCCACACACAATGTCATTACAAAGTTCACGCAAACACACAGACACACACACACAGCACAAACAGCATATTTTTTCACGCAGCGTATGCCCTGGCTGAAAGGGCGTTCGCTATGTAAAACATATGCTGGAATAGTTGGTGGTTCATTCTGCTGTGGGGACCCCTGAAAAAGATAAGCTTTTTTTATTTTTTACATTTTTTTATGCTAATGTTAGATGTCAAATTTCTGTCATTGACATCAAATCAGTATTTACATATTAAACTTTCTTCAGTTAAACAGAGAGAAAACTGAAGTGATTGCGTTTGGGAACAGAGATGAGGTTCTCAAGGTGAATGCGTACCTTGGCTCTAAGGGTCAAACAACAAAAAATAAGGTCAAGAATCTTGGTGTGACTCTGGAGTCAGATCTGAGTTTCGGCAGTCATATCAAAGCAGTCAGTAAATCAGCATACTATCATCTCAAAAACATTGCAAGAATCAGATGCTTTGTTTCCAGTGAAGACTTAGAGAAACTTGTTCATGCTTTTATCAGCAGCAGGGTGGATTACTGTAACGGCCTCCTCACTGGCCTTCCCAAAAAGACAGTCAGACAGCTGCAGCTCATCCAGAACGCTGCGGCCAGAATTCTGACCAGAACCAGAAAATCAGAGCACATCACACTTGTCCTCAGGTCATTCAGAATAGATTTTAAAGTATTATTACTGGTCTATAAATGATTAAATGGCCTAGGACCTCAATACATTACAGATATGCTCACTGAATACAAACCTAACAGATCACTCAGATCTTTAGGATCAAATAAACTAGAAATTCCAAGAGTTCAGTCAAAGCAGGGTGAATCGGCTTTCAGCTACTGCAACCCCCGCTGCTGGAATCAACTTCCAGAAATGATCAGATGTGCTCCAACATTAGGCACATTCAAATCAAGACTGAAAACACATCTGTTTAGCTGTGCCTTTACTGAATGAGCACTGTGCTACGTCCGACACATCGCACTATTATGTTTTTCACTTCTTTGTCATTCTTTTATAACACATTTTATCTGCTTTTATGCTTATTTATTTATTTATTTATTTATTTATTTATACCATTTTTATTATTTATTTTTCTTATACTTGTTTCTTTTATTCCTGTTTGTGTAAAGCACTTTGAATTGCCACTGTGTATGAAATGTGCTATATAAATAAACTTGCCTTGCCTAATTTTGACATTTGTTTTTGCGTCGTTTGATATTAAGGTGCTCACTGAGGCACTATTTTGGGGAAACAAACCCACGACATTGGAGAAACTACTTTCTGTGGCACATCTTGAAAGAGCTGTAATTCATTTTGAACAAAAGCATCGGCCAAATAACTGGACATAAGCTGGTTCTCTGACCAATGCTCACAGTTTCAGAGTTTCAGCTGAATGACTCAATAGTCGGTGTGTGGGCAGAGCTCACTGTGAGCCTGATATTTGCCATCTGTCTCATCAGCAGCATGTTCAACTGAGCGCCATAATGAGGCTTAATTACACCTAGAGCTGTACGGCAATAGAGGTCAAAATCAATGTCTTTACCGATGCCTTAACCAAACGACTGTCTTCCATCAGCCAGGGTTTAACTCACCCCCGGGAAACTTTAAGACAAAACGATCTCATCAGGACTGAGAAACCCGGCAAAATGAAACAACTTTTCAGAGCGAAAGTAGATATTGTCTCTGACCTCTGCGGATTGCATTTGCTTGCTCGCGAAGGCTTTGGTATGACGCCAGATGAGGAGTCGCCATACAATACACGACCCATTATCAACAAATCCAAATACAGCATTTTACAGTTCGGAATCACTTCTGAATCTCGCAAAATCCATTTTTATGGTGTTCTGCTGCGAGACGTTCAGCAAGTGTCGTTTTTATTGATGCGTGTTTACACGTCCAATAACAATCCACACGAGCATTTTCTCTCTCTTCAGTTTCTCATTTCTTTTATTACTAGTGAAACGGTCACAGCATTCTCATTTACCGCTAGTAATGAGTTTTAAATTAGATTCTCGAACTGAATGAATAAAAGGAAACCAAACAGATACATGAGCTCATCACACTGTGTCTGAAAGTATGGCAAAACAACACCCAGGTATTTCTGGGGGGAAAACAGCAATTGTTTATATTGAAAAGACATTATGTGACTTGTGTTTTGAGCATTCATCTAGTGAGAATATCAGACAATTGGAAAATGATGTACTATTACACACAGACTTAAATACAAACACTTAATTAACAATAAAACAAAATAACATGATGCATAACAAACTTATAAATATGTATTTAAAAAATATACGTGAAAAAAAATGCTGGGTTCAACACAATTCCTTCATGTTTAATTAACTTAACAAATGCAAGTGGATTGGACATACTGTTAATTAAGATGTACACAATTAAGATGTCCAAAAAAAATAATAATCTTCAATAATTGTGTTGTTTCAGCTCATTTTAAAGGGCACATAGTTTACCCCTTTTTTAAGATCTTTAACATTAATTTAATTAATTAATATTATGGTTCTTCTGAGTGTGCCAGTTTAGGTTCAGTTCAAAACACAATTCAGATTGTTTTATTATAATGTGTTAAAAAGAGTTATTTTGGGGGCGTGTCCACAGGTCGTTGTTTTAGGGGTGTGTCGCTTCACATGAAAATTAGTTTTGACTTACCGTCCAAATTAACAAGGGGGCGGAGTCAAAAGCTCCCCCGCTCTATGCATGTCAACAGACAGGCAGACAGAGAGAAGCAACATCAGTGAGAGGATCAGCATTGAGCCGTACATGTACGACTCGGACACAGACCAAGCAGAGACTACTGAGGAATCAATATTCCTAATGTGCCAGAATGTGTCAGAGTGGTATTTACAAAATCATTTGTGTCTTTGTATAGTTTTACAACCGCTATGTAACGATGCATGCGTCATCCCTATAGGGATGTAATGATTAACCAGTTTCACTATTAACAGTGCTTTCATTTGTCACGGTTAATTAATCATAAAGGCTTCTCAACACCTGAACAAAACTGCAGCAACTAAAAGTTATGCCAAGTGTGTGCTGGTTTAAAGTTCCGAGCTTGTACACTGAAAATATCTTTAACTGAGGCTATAACTAAGGCAAGTTCGTTATTTCCAATGGAGGGATGCACACGTGAGGCAACGCCCAACCGCACCTAGTTGAGATGACAGGGAGCTTCTGTGACTGCGGGAATTGCGAACGGCTGAAGTTTAAGGAAGACGCAATGAAAAGTACACAGGTTTGCAAACCCACCTAAAGTTACAAACAATGGCGCCAATGAGAGCGATCATGTGGTGAATGTTGATCCACCAGCCGAGATCAATCGAGTGTTTTCACAGAGAGTGCTGAAAGTGGATCAGCTGTTTAATGGCCTGAATCTCGACGCGTTGCATTTCCTGCATGTTCAGCGCAAACGGCCGCTAAATATAAAATCTCTCTTACGATGAAGGCTCTTGTGTTTGAGCCCAATGAGCCTTACATCCAAAAATAGAGCAAGGGTGTTCCTTTGGTGACATCGCTTTGACTCGCACACTGAAAATGGTGGGGCAACTGCACTCCTATGTCAAGTTGCGGTCTGTTTCAAATCCACTCCAATTGGTCCAAAAAAAAAAAAAAAGGACAGGGTATGTTTATATCACCCTAATATGATGGTCTATACACATGTCTGTCCAAACAGCTTGAAAGTAGATTTTTGGTAAACACACAGATCGCTAAAGGACTACAAATCTGCTAGTATGTGGACTACAAGTTTCAGTCATGCACCACTCACACGCACCTGTTCCTCATTTGGTAGATTACATACACTCACAGCTGGGAGCTGGGAGCTTCTCTTCTGTTTTAAAACAAATTGTGAAACAGGTGTGCCACATCTACACTGATACAGATACATTTGAAAATAGCTTTTTGTCCACACTATCATTTTCAATTGTTTCCGGAAAAAAATGGTCAACCAGACTAAGATGCTTTTACCTGTGTCCTATCCAACTGACGTTGTTTACTTTCCGTCTCTTTGAATCGGACATGATTACTGATGTCCATGTAAACATAGTCAATGTCACCTACTGTGTAGGCTGAATTGGTCACATGACTGCGTCACATCACTAAAATCGTTTTCGAAAGACTCCATTTTCAGTTCAAACTGCAACAGTAAAACTTCATTTTCAAATTTATCCACTTTGGACAGCATTTTCAAAAAGATTTGTTTTCATTTGCTAATAACGTCTCAGTGTGACGGTAGGCCAAAACTGATAGAAAAATAGTAATTTTCTAAATTTAATTTTCAAACTAAAATGTTAATCGCCCCTCCATTGGACTTTGGTTGAGAAACCTAATAACATGTTTGTCTCTTGAAAAGCTCACATAAATAATTCAAAAATCCTCTGAATTTTGTGATCTCTGAGAGGTGTTTTTGAACTTTGTGAAAAATGGAGAAGTTGTGGAATGTGAATTGCTGTTTGCATAGATTATTATTAGTATTATTATTTAATTAATTTTTTTCCCTAAACCTGTCTGAAGTAAGTTTTGGGTCTAATTTATTGCAAAACTTAATAAAAACCTGTTATACAAAGAAAAAAAAGAAAACTTTACAAAAATGTATTAGTGCGAACATTGCCTTGTTTAAGCTAAAGTAAAAGCATTTAAAAACATGAAAGATCACAAAAGTAGTCTAAAATAGTAAAATTTCATCCTCAGCCTCAGATCAAATCTGAATCCCATTTGAGTGTGCAGAGTTGCATGAAGTTTGAAAACTACCAATAAAGGTTTAATGTTTTACTATAGCTTTGATACTGCAGGACACTGTGCTGAAGACAATCTCAAGGCAGCAAACAACTCAGCATGACATTTATCACTCCAATACTTCACAAACCACTGTAATAAAACACACAAACACATTACAACAACTGCCACGGTTAGTCAATTGCAACTTCCTGTTATTACTTGATACACACAACAAAATACAGTGATGTGAAAGTGAATCTGTGCTTATGAGTGTGTGGCATTGTGAGAGTTAACATTCTACAGTTGTGTACATAATAACTGCTGTAAGTGAAGTCATAATGGATTGTTCTGCTCTTCTGGCTTTTGGCAGTGCGGAGGTGGGGAGGTCGAGGAGTTGCCTTTATCTAACAGTCATTTGCACAATTTGCAGGGCAAGATGAGTATTGATTGAAGCCCTTAAATGAGAGAGAGCATCAACAGAAAACATCAAGCGGATCAAATGCTGAAACCTGACCCCGAGCCCAGAGATAATGACAGTAATGACTCATGAAGCACATTTACTTCCTCCTGCTCTTTTTTTCCTCCTACTGTACCACAGTAGATCTATCCATATATCCATCTACCCATCCATTCTACTATTTATCCATTTACCATAATTCATTTTCCCATATACTTGCCTATCTGTTCATGTGCCTACCAATCTATCAACGTTTTTAACCCTCAATTTAACTATTCATACATCCATCCACCCTCCCATCAATCTGCCCATTTATCAACCACTCACTGACCGATTCATCTATCCACCCACTGACCAATCCTTTCAGCTGCCCACCTATTTATACAGTATATCTATCTATCTCCACCCATTCATGCATCTTTCCTTGCACAATTTACACATCCATTCACCCATCTATATTCAAATAACCACAATCCATCACTGGACCATCTATCCATTCATCCACCTATCCATCCATCCATCCATCCATCCATCCATTTCTACCCCTCTATCTATCAATCTACCTATCTATGCATCTGCCTATCCATTCATCTATCCATACATGGGCCGATGTATGGACCTATCTATACATTCACCCACCTATCCATCCATCCATCTATCTATTTAACTCTAACCCTCCATCCATCCATCTGCCTATTTCATCCATCCATGCATCCATCTGCCTATTTATACATCTGTCCATTCATCCATCAGCCTATACATACATATGCCTATCTGGCCAACAATCCATCCATCCATCGATCCATGCATCCACTTATTTATCTCTCAATATACTCATTCATCCATCCACTCATCCATCCATACATCCATTCATCTACCTATCCATACATCTGCCCATCCATTCATCTGCCTATCCATACATCTGATGATCATTCCATACATCCATGCATTCATCCATCCATTCACTTATTTATTTCTCAATTTACTCATCCACTTAATCCATCTGCCATCTTTCCATCCATTCACTGAACCATCCATCTGCCCACCTATTCATACTATACATCCATCAATCTCTACCCATGCAAGTACTACCCATATAGCCAAAAACTGATTCATTTCCATCTATTTGCCCATCCTTCCATCAGTCTATTCATCTATCTACCATCAATCCACATAGCACTTCATCCATCCATCCATCCATCCATCCATCCATCCTACCATCTCCTCACTCAAACATCCATCCATTATCTTTCACCAAGTCACCCATTCATTCACTGACCAGTCCATTCAGGAACCACCAGTCCATCAATCCACCACTCTATCATCATTCACCAATTCATCTACATGCACTGACCAATCTATCTAACCAACCTATCCATATATATGATCATCTGCCCACCCATCTATCTATCAATACATATGCCCATCTGATATTTATCCATCCACCTGACCATCCATTCATCCATTAAATAAGGCATTGTCTGAGTGAACATGCAGTACAGCATCCATTTTATGAATGTCAATGTATTTATAATAGACATTCAGATGAAAAAGTCAATTCAACATCCCATTTGCTCCAGCAATCGAAAATTCAATTAAATTCAAACAACATATTCCCCCAAAGGCTGATACGAAGCCAGCCAAAACATGCCATTTTCAGAAAGTTCTTGCCATTTTTGTCAGATGGCAGTGTTCAACAATAAGAATGGCTCAAGGCCAGAGTGATATGTTTGGGCCAGTGGACAGAATGTCACTTGACAAATGAATGAGCAGGGGGACAAAAAAAGAGAGAGAAAGATGTACATACTGAATTGGTTCACGCATTGGAAAGCAGCTAGATAAATAGCAACAAATGGAACAGAATGCTGTGCTCGTGAGACTTAAACACTGAAGACAAACAGAAACACAATGCAATGATCAAAGATGCTCAAGCATTTAAAAAGAGAGAGAAACCTGCTCTAAACCTTTTCATGCTTACAGAATTTATCATTATGTAATGCTAGAATTATTAAATATAAAACAATTAAGTTGTAAAAAAAAAAAATCTCAAAGGTGTTGTTGATTCAGCTTATACTTCTGGATAGGCTGGAAAACGGAGTTGGGCTGTCTGGCACGGTCCTGAAATGGTTCAGATCTTACCTTAAAGGGAGAGGTTACTATGTCAGGTGATCATAGGTCGAGGTGGACACCCATGACATGTGGATTCCAAAAGACTCAAATCTGGCACCTCTTCTGTTCAACCTTTATTTGCTCCCTCTGAGCCAAATAATGAGAAAAAAACAAGTCTCCTACCACAGCTATGCTGATGACACTCAGATCTACTTAGCCTCACTGCCTAATAACTACAGCCCCATTGAAATGTGCTATATAAATAAATCTGCCTTGCCAATAAGAAATTTTAACGAGCCACAAAATAAATAATTTCTCAGTAAAAATTATAACAAAACAATAATCAAAAAAACATTCTTGAAATAAAATCAAAAAGACTTGAACCAAGGGCTAGGCAATACATTTTTTCCAAGGGGCCACATTAGACTCTGGGGTGGTTTTAGAGGGCCAGACCATTCATTCATTCATTCATTTTCTTTTCGGCTTAGTCCCTTTAATAATCCGGTACTGCCACAGCGTAATGAACTACCAACTTATCCAGCATTTGTTCTTGCAGCGGATGCCCTTCCAGTTGCAACCCATCACTGGGAAACACCCATACACTACAGACAATTTAGCTTACCCAATTCACCTGTACCACGTCTTTGAACTTGAGGGGGAAGCCTGAAGCACCCGGAGGAAACCCATGCGAACGCTGGGAGAACGTGCAACCTTCACACAGAAATGCTAACTGACCCAGCTGAGGCTTGAACCAGCGACCTTCTTGCTGTGAGGCGACGGCACTACCTACTGCACCACCGCGTCACCCTAGGTTAAATTTGGTCTTATTAATTTGATTTTTCAAAATTAACTCAGGGGTTGGGTTAGTCCCTATACACTGATTAATTTGGTTGAAATAACACAGCATTTTTTTAGAGTCAAAGAAAGCTCTTTTGAACTGAATTGAACTGCCACACTGCAAACACAAATGCTTGACAGCTCGGAAAGGACAAGTCATTAGTAGACGAAACAAACAAAGTCTGCCAATAAAAGAGAGGATGTGTTTATTTAGTTGTTTTTTTTTTTTTTTCTTTAATAGGGTCACTCAAGGTCCCGCATCAACTCGATAAATCCTTACCACTATAGTCATTAGAGAGCAGAAATTGATCCATTATTTCAAAGCTATCTCTTGGCGAGTGGCCACATCTCCATATCCTGAGCTTCCACATCCTGCGCTTTCTGCTGAAGAAACATAAGTGGGATCCTCCCAGAGACGAAACAATGGCATCTTTCTGTTCTTCTAATGTTATTATGGCTCTCTCAAAAAGAAAACTTAAGCAGTTTCGCTTGCTGTACAAACCCTGACTGTCCAATTTAAGGATTCCGGTTTAAGGATTTAGCAACGGAGGCAAGATTCTCCAAAGTGCAAACATTAAAGTCTCTTTCGCTCTGGGTTACTAAAACAACATCACCAGAGAGACACCTGTTTTTTTTTTTTTGTTTGTTTTGTTTAGTTTTGCTTATGCCGAGTTCAGACTGCATGATTTTCAAAGTAATCATGTCACAGATGTTTTCACATTGCATGACTATATGGGCTATCGTTTTCTCGCTGCTTTGTTTACACTGCAAGATGGATCGGCGCCAGGGGGTTTTACACTGCATGACTTTACAAAAGGAAGAATCGCTGACAACTTTGTCCAAACTACGTCTCACACCCTTTAAAAGGCAATTAGCAATTTCTCCTCAACTTTTTTCTTTTTTGACCCAGTCGTGGTATAGCTCAGATAACACGTTAAACCGTCACGGGTGCTCCTGCCAAATTTCCACTAGTTTTTCCTCTATTTGAGTCCAAATAAACTGAAAATAAGCCCTTTTAACTTCTCCCCCAACCTCCCGCTGGCCTGCAGATACCTACACTAGTGGATGCTGCTCTCTTGTTGGCTGTAGGTATTCGCTGATGTTATTTTCAGTCAAAAGTCATTTTACACGGCATGATTTGAATCGCTACAGATATTTAGCATGTTAAATATCTCATGGGTGTCGGCAACTCATCGGCGATTCTCTCGGATTGTATCTCTGGTACACACTGTGTGATTGTTACTTGTGTGAACAAGCAAAGATTTTCCTGTGATTTCAGACATTTGTCTGCGATTTCTCAAAACCTGTCGGGGAGTCAAAATCGTGGCTAAAAGCATGCAGTCTGAACTCAGCATTAGTGTGACGAGTCTTTATTCTTCCTGCTTTGGCCGGTGAGTTGGTGGGACTAGGAGACTCATCTGTAGAATTCGGAACTTCTGTTCTCTCCCTTACAGTTCAACAAAGACTGTTTTTTCTGAGGAAACTTAAATCGTTTCGGGTTTGCACATCTATGATGACACTGTTTTATAAACAGTTTATTGAATCTGTCTTATCCTTCTGCATTGTAACTTGTTACAGTAATCTGAGTTTGTCAAATAAGAACAGGTTGAGTAGCCTTGTGAAGGTGGTTTTAACCAAACTGGTCCAATAGTAATTTACCATAACTATGTTTTAAAGAGAGCTCAGGGTATCCTATGCACCCTGGATCACCCATTGTACTCTGTGTTTCAGCTGCTGACATCAGGACGCCATTTTAGAGTTTTTATTTGCAGGACAAATAGAATTAGAAATTATTTTATAATGGTGGCCATTATAAGTGCAGGGGAAGGGAGATGCACCTAAAAATGATGTGCTGTATGTTGTATGGTAATATTTTGTTAATGTGTACATGGAACTCCACCTGTGTTATGGCACCTTGCTGAAATTTGAATTTCCCTAAATGGGAATGGGATAATAATGTTGAGTCTGATTCCATAAAGCACCGGCAATGTTGGCATGTGGTGTTCGCTTGCTTGCAGTTATTTTAATTTTTTTTGTTTTTTTTTTGTTTGTTTAAGCATTTGATTATTTCCATTTTGAAATTCTTATTTGTTTATTCTTTTATGTTTAAATAAATACTTTTTTTCATCTGCACCAACCACCAGTTTATGGCTTCCTTTAATTGGTCATGGCTATTAAGCCAAGTCACGCCTTTATAAGCGACCTTGGCTCAAAATGGGCTTTTTCTGAAAACGTTGTCCTAAATACGTTTCTGGAGACCGCAAATTTTGTAGCAAGGGGTATGTATGGCTGCATTTAATTTTTTTAAACGAACGCTACGGGGTGGTATGACGCTATCCGACGCTTACCAGCTGACCGCTTACTTCCCTATGAACAGCTTTCCCGCCGTAACCAGTTTGTCCCGTTAGCTCGCAATGTAAATCGGCAGACATTAGACGCAGAGAGGAGTTGACCACGATGACGAGGTTCTGGTGAAGAACGATTCCAGTAAGCAGATAAGACAAAAACAGAATCTAAAAAATAAAATAAACACGTAAATAACATGGTGAGAATGTGGTAAAATATATATTTAAAAAAAAAAGGAAATCAGAAGAGCCTTTCTTTTTCTGGATTGCTTTTGAAAATTGTTGGTTGGGTTTAGGAAAGTGGGTGGATCAATCAATAAAATTAGTTGGGTTTAGGGAGGGAGGAGGGTGGGTCAGTCGACTAGTCGGTCAGTCAGTCAGTCATGCAGTCAGTCAAACAGTCAGTCAACAGCGACCTCTGGTGGATTTACGCAAGAACAGCAGGTGTAATTGGCACTTGTGAGAGAAATTTAAGATCTCAAAAAGCGTACACAGCGGCCTCTGGTGGATTTGCAAAAAAACGCCAAAAAAATAAACGTAGCTCCTGGGACGTATATACATATATAAAACAAAAGACATAACAAAAGAGTAATACGTTTGCCCAGAGTGTATCTTCTAGTTCTTTAAAAAATTTATTTTCTCAAAATATGCATTTATATGTATTTCTCAAAATAAGCATTTTCTCAAAATATGTGTCAAAATAAGATTGGTCACCAAAAATCATTTGCTGAAACACAGAGAAAGATATGGCTAAATTAAGACACAAAATCACCCCAGAGTGGCTGAAAACATCCCAAACTGCACATAAGGGTTTAATGGATTTTATGTTCAGTCTACTTAAATTTGTAAAAACGATGACGTTAACTTAATCGATTTGTGTAGGGGCAAAATGAAGGAATTGTGCGGAACCCTGTTTTTTTTTACAATGTATAGAGAAGAGATATGTTCATTTCTGCATAGCCTGGTGCTTCTTGGTTAAAGAAATACAAGCAAATGTGTCTAGAGGAAGTGATGTATGACGTCGTAACTTATCGAATTGCTCCGCACCATTTTCCCGTTAAACATACATGGAGGGCAGACACGGTGCTGTAAATCTCAGAACGCCTGCTGGGCAAACTGGGAGGATATAAAGTGAAGTGGATTAATGCTGTTTTTCATCTTCACAGGTGCGCTGACAGGAATGAGAGAGTTCGCCATTACCAGTAAAAATGTATAAAGTTCTTATATGGTGCACAAAGACCAAGAGCTTGATGGCTGACTTACATTTTATGTGTGTCTTTTCTCCAGTATAAAGACTCTCAGCTGATTGGTGAATGAGAAAAAAGCATACCTGAAGCTAACAGGCATGGCAGCCATGTTTTAATTTGACATGGCCCTCAGGCTGGCTTGCTTTTTAATGGACCATTTGCAGAGTGTAGCTATTTATGAGCAATAAAATGGTGCCCGGGCCCTCACTAAGCCTAGGGCTGCTCTGTTTACTTGAGTTTAACTAGTGTCGTCCACTAATTTCATTTCAACCCACCCTGACATTACATCCCAGTGGAGCTTCGCATGAAGATGCTGTAGATTTGCAGAGTTGCTCTACTCAGGGCTAGCAAAAAAATGGTAACACTTCAGTATAGACTGTAAAAATGCACACGTAAGAGGATTGAACATAAAACCAAATAAAAAAACTCAAGAACTGTGTTGTTTCAGCTTATTTTCAATAAGTAGTTTAAACAAGCAAAAAAAAAAAAAAAAAAAAAAAAAATATATATATATTATATATATATATATATATATACACACAGTTGAAGTCAGAATTATTAGCCCGCCTTTGATCTTTAATTTTTTTTGTTCTTTAAATATTTCCCAAATTATGTTTAACAGAGCAAGGAAATTTCCACAGTATGTCTGATAATATTTTTTCTTCTGGAGAAAGCCTTGTTTGTTTTATTTAGGCTAGAAGAAAAGCAGTTTTTAATATTTTAAACCCAGTTTTAAGGTCAAAATTATTAGCCCCTTTAAGCTATTTTTTTTCGATAGACAGAACAAACCATCGATATACAATAACTTGCTTAATTACCCTATCCTTCCTAGTTGACCTAATTAACCTAGTTAGACCTTAAATGTCACTTTAAGCTGTATAGAAGTGTCTTGAAGAATATCTAGTCAAATATTATGTACTGTCATCATGACAAAGATAAAATAAATCAGTTACTAGAAATGAGTTAATAAAACTATTATATTTAGAAATGTGTTGAATAAATCTTCTCTCCGTAAACAGAAAATAGGGAAAAAATAATAACTGATTTATTTTATCTTTGCCATGATGACAGTAAATAATATTTGACTAGATATTTTTCAACACAGTTCTATACAGCTTAAAGTAACATTTAAAAGGCTTAACTAGGTTAATATAGTTAACATAGGCAGGTTAGGGTAATTAGGCAAGTTATTGTATAATGATGGTTTCTTTTGTAGACTATTGAAAAAAAAAACTGCTTAAAGGGGCTAATAATTTTGACCTTAAAATGGCTTTTAAAAATTGAAAACTGCTTTTATTGTAGCCAAAATAAAACAACTTTCTCCAGAAGAAAAAATATGATCAGAAATACTGTGAAAATTTCCTTGCGCTATTAAACATCATTTGGGTAATATTTAAAAAAGAAAGAAAAAAATTCAAAGGGGGCTTCTGACTTCAACTGTGTATATTAATTAATTAATAATAAATAAATATAAAAATAAATATAAATAAATAAAATAAATAAACAAACAAACAAATAGATAAATAAATAAATTCATGCAAAAAATAAATTAAAAAAATATATATGTAAAAATAATATATAATAATAAATAAATTAATTAATTAATATATAATAATAAATTAATAAATAAAAATAAATAATATAATAAATGTAATACTAAATATAAATAAATAAAATAAATAAACCAAATAAATAAATGAATAAAATTAAATAACTATAAAAATAAATAAAAATAAATTAAAGTAAATAAATATAAAAAACAATAATAAATATAAAATATAAATATAAAATAAATATTTATTTTTAAAACAACAAATAATAATAAAATAAATAAATAAATATAAATAAAATAATTAAAAACAAATAAATAAATAATACATATAAAATAAATCATATAATACATAGAATAATAAATAAATAAATATAAATAAACAAAAAATAATAAATAAAATTAAACAAATTTAAATAAATAAATAAATGAATTAATAAATAAATAAATAAATAAATAGAAAAAAAATAAAAAATAGAATAAATAAATAAATAAATAAATAAATAAATAAATAAATAAATAAATAAATAAATAAATAAATAAATAAATAAATGTTTTATGATTGTAGAGACCAGTTCTCACTAGTACTAGTTGCTTATTAGCATGCCTATTATCAAGATATTGGCTTTTTCTTCTACATCACTAATCCTACCTTAACCAACTATTAACCTTAATATATATATATATATATATATATATATATATATATATATATATATATATATATATATATATATATATATATATATATATATATACACAGTAAATAGCAAATTTACATTTACATTTACATTTACATTTAGTCATTTAGCAGACGCTTTTATCCAAAGCGACTTACAAATGAGGACAAGGAAGCAATTTACACAACTATAAGAGCAGCAGTGAACAAGCGCTATAGACAAGTTTCAGGCGTGTAAAAGTCTAAGAAGCAAAAACATTAGTAGAATTTTTTTTTTTTTTTTTTTTTTTTTTTTTAATAGAGAGAGAGAGAGAGAGAGAGAGAGAGAGAGAGAGAGGGCTCAGTTAGTGGTATAGCCAGAGAGGCAATTGCAGATAGGAGGAAAAGTGGAGACTAAACAGTTGCGTTTTTAGTCGTTTCTTGAAGACAGCAAGTGACTCGGCTGTTCTGATGTAGTTAGGGAGTTCATTCCAAATTAGCAGTTTATTTAGACAAAAGTCATAGTAATGCACTCAAAAAAAAGTTTTGCTGCTTGTTAATAACTTCTTATTTAAAATGAGCTGACACAACACAATTCGAGTTTTTTTTTTCTACAACTTAACTGTTTTATGTTCAATCCACTTAAATAGTGTGGAGCCCTGCATTTGTACAGTGTGATATATTCAAATACCTTAACTTAAAACAAAGTGTGAGCAAGAATTGGGTTACTTTCACAATTATTAAGAAATAATTACAATTATTCAAATTGGCAAGTATAAGATACCTTGAGACACATGGGAACGGCTACCTCCGAACCATCAAAAATACAATTAAAAAATACTTTACGGAAGTACCTTACGTAATGTTTGACTGCGTTGCACATTCAAAAACACCACATTCAAAAACACCATGGACATGTTTAGTCCATTCAGCATAAAAAAAAAAGACATTCTGCATAAAAAATTAAGACAAAATAGCATATAAAACAACATACAGAAATAAATTGAATTGATATTGATCTAGTAACTAAAGTGTGCCTTCATAAAATGAATTTCTAATGAAGAAACCTTGCAAAATCCTGCTATAATCTAAAAATAAATAAATAAATAAACAAATGTATAGTACTAGTTGCAGTGTGGTTTTGCTAAATAACACAAAACAAATGAGAACACTTTGAATCTAATCTGTGCATTTCAAATTGACTACAATGTATCTAATTAAAGTATCAAAAGGTAATTGGAATCAAGTTAACACGCGATGACTCCAAAAAACACACCAGGCACAGGTCTCGGCACTTAATTAACACTGACAAATTTAGATGCTGTGTATTCAGCCTTTCCCAACATAAATCCATTCACTCCCCTTTTACCCATTCTCTAATGGCTACACAACTGTCTTATTCATTTACCCTTTAAAACAAGCACAAAAAAAAAAAGAAAAAAGGAAGAAAAGAAAGCGTCTGGTTTGGCAGAGAGTGGATAAGTTCAATAACAGCAATCCCATCACCTTTGTTCAAGCACACGAATGTCCCGCATTAACATTCCGAAAGAGGAGAAAGCCTTTGATTTGCGCAATGTCTGTATTCAAACTGGGAAATGCCTTTTACATATTAATTGGGATCAGCCGAGTGGCGAGAAAAAAAAAGGGACCTGTTCCGGTTCTGTTGCGCCCTCTGTCTCTATCCTTCACCCCCGTTACGCACCGCAATAATAACATGAAAGGAAAAAGAAGAATTCTGGAGACCGACATGGCATTACGCTGCTCTAAAGAGAAGATTAAAGTCTGGAGGAACCGAAAAGCACATTTTCCAGCAATACAGGACATCTGCGAGGGAATCTGCAAATGTCGAGTTCATAAAGTGAGTCTTATTTATGTGTTTCTGTGACTGTGAGAGTGATTGTCTGTCTGTCTGTTTAACTTGTTCTACTGTACATCTATGGATCTGTTTGGGAATAGGAATTCTAGGAATGAATCTTTTCTGGCCTCATTAACTCATTTAGTACTTTTAAGAAGTAATGACTGGAATGAAAAAAGCGCAATAAACTATTAAATGATTTTAAATAATAAAATTTAATTTAAGTGCAATAGTTATGTATTAATTTGTCTAAATTACAGTATTATTTAGAATTAGTAGCATTCACAGTTGGGTGTAACGTGTTCCACAGTAACGCGTTACTGTATTCTAATTACATTTTTGGGGAATGCAGTAATGTAACGAATTGCATTTTAAATTTGTGCAGTTTGATTAGAGTTACTAGAGTCAAAGTAATTGCGCTACAAATATAGTTTTAGAAGAAAAAAGGCTTCTTATAAAAATGTCCACTGAACAAAACAAAATAAAAAGCAAAGCAAGACAAAACAAAACAAAAGCAAATCAAAAGCAAAACAAAACAAAAGCGAAGCGAAAGCGAAGCGAAATAAAAGCAAAGCAAAAGCAAAGCAAAGCAACACAATGCAAAAGCAAAGCAAAGCAACGCAACAGCAAAGCAAAGCAAAGCAAAGCAAAGCAAAGCAAAGCAAAGCAAAGCAAAGCAAAGCGAAGTGAAGTGAAATGAAACGAAAGCAAAGCAAAGCAAAGCAAAGCAAAGCAACGCAAAAGCAAAGCAACGCAACAGCAAAGCAACGCAAAAGCAAAGCAATGCAACGCAACGCAACGCAATGCAACACAAAAGCAAAGCAACGCAACGCAACGCAATGCAACACAAAAGCAAAGCAACGCAACGCAACGCAATGCAACACAAAAGCAAAGCAACGCAACGCAACGCAACGCAATGCAACACAAAAGCAAAGCAACGCAACGCAAAACAAAGCAAAGCAAAGCAAAGCAAAGCAAAAGCAAAGCAAAGCAAAGCAAAGCAAAGCAAAGCAAAGCAAAGCAAAGCAAAGCAAAGCAAAGCAAAACAAATCAAAAGTAAATCAAAAGCAAAACAAAGCAAATCAAAAGCAAAGCAAATCAAAAGCAAAGCAAATCAAAAGCAAAGCAAATCAAAAGCAAAGCAAAGCAAAGCAAAGCAAAGCAAAGCAAAGCAAAGCGAAACGAAAGCGAAACGAAAGCGAAACGAAAGCAAAGCAAAGCAAAGCAAAGCGAAACGAAAGCAAAGCAAAGCAAAGCAAAGCAAAGCAAAGCAAAGCAAAGCAAAGCAAAGCAAAGCAAAACAAAAGCGAAACGAAACGAAACAAAACAAAACGAAACCAACGCAAAGCAACACAACGCAAAAGCAAAGCAAAGCAAAACAAAGCAAAAGCGAAACGAAATGAAACGAAAGCAAAGCAAAGCGAAGCGAAGCGAAACGAAACGAAACGAAAGCAAAGCAAAGCAAAGCAAAGCAAAGCGAAGCGAAACGAAACGAAAGCAAAGCAAAGCAAAGCGAAACGAAACGAAACGAAACGAAACGAAACGAAACGAAACGAAAGCAAAGCAAAGCAAAGCAAAGCAAAGCAACACAACGCAAAAGCGAAACGAAACGAAACGAAACGAAAGCAAAGCAAAGCAAAGCAAAGCGAAACGAAAGCAAAGCAACACAACGCAAAAGCAAAGCAAAGCAAAACAAAAAAAGAAAACAAAACAAAAAAAAAGAAAAACAAAACTAAAGTAAACTAAAAACTAAACTAAAGCAATGTAAAGCAAAGCAAAGCACAAAAAACACACATGATAGAAATAATAAAAATAATAATAATAATAATAATATTAAAAATACATAATATATTTGGTTTTAAAAAACAGTACTATACATTCACAACATACCCTTTAAATTTTGAACAGACCAATGCAACATGGTGAGCATAAGAGTCTTAAAAAACATCTCTTGCTCTGCAAAATGAACTCCTGCTTTTCAGTAGAGAGACTCTGCTGAGCTCTGTTGTGGACGGCGGTGATCAAAGTAATAATTTGTAAAATAAGGAGTAAGACTAGAGTGTATCGCTTTGAAGGTGACCTCTGTATGTGGACTTTTATCATGACTCTGCACACTTGGAGAGCTCACCTAAAGAAGGTCCCGGCGGGGCAGCGCTGCGGGACAGTCTGACAGATGAGAGTTCAAACAGAGAGGAGAGCGAAGGAGAGAGAAGAACAAGCAGGACAGATGAAGACCAGCGCGGGGACATCGGCATCACCCTGGGGGGAGAGGCTGAAAATGGGCCGGTGCGATGGGTAGTCATCAATAATGAGTGAAAGGCAGTTCTGACAGCTGCATGGAAACTGATAAGAGAAAGAGAGAGAACCTTTGATCTCTGCGAGGAGATTCACTAAACAGCCTCTTTCATGGGTGAAACTACCTGCAATCCACTTGTGCATTCACATCTGCACTGCTATAGCATGTATGTGTGTCATATGAACACAGTCATTCTAAAGGAAACATGTCAATGAATAATTTTTTAGATGTATCTAATGTTATTTGCCTTGCCTGTAGATAAAATTGTACTATGGGGGTGGTTAACATATTGTTTGAGAAACGTTGCTTCAATGTTTAAAAGAGTTATGTGAAAAGCATGTGAAAGAAAGCTCTTATGTTCAGAGAGAGCAGGGTTGCCAGGTTTTTGCAACAAAACATGCTAAATTGTCAGTATAGTCTAGCCCAAATGTAGCCCAATGTCTATTTAAACTAGTTCAATTGTAAATTAAAACTAGTTCAATGGCCAGTCAAAAACTAGCTGAAATAAATACAATCTCCCCAACAGTCATTTGTTTCGTTTCTTTCAGGTCAGACACTTTGTTAAGAAATTGTTTCCCCACTTTCCTAACCGCCCTCCTGAACACCATCTTGACTATTTTTTCAGTTTAGATATGGGTCAGAAACATTTAATATCAGCAATTTATCATTTAATAACTACACTAAATGAAAATTCTATAGTTTCTCTCAAAGAATCTTGGGAAAATGACCTTGGTGTTGATATTACGGAAGAACAATGGGAGGATATTTTCTACATGCGCCGGACATGGCCTAATGCAGTGTAAGGTGCTCTATAGAGCTCATTTAACCAATGCCAAATTAGCCACATTTTTCCCTGATAGAAGTGATGCCTGTCATCGTTGTAAGCAGTCTCCTGCCAATCATCTCCATATGTTCTGGAGTTGCCCACAATTGAAAAATTTCTGGTCCAGTATTTTTTGACACACTTAATAAATCTATTAACATAAATCTAGACCCTAACCCCTTGACAGCCCTTTTCGGTATTTCAGAGAGAGTTGACTTAACTGTTGCATCTCGCCAAGTTATTGCTTTTTCTACTCTTTTAGCTAGACGAGCCATTCTTATCAAATGGAAACAGGTGATTCCTCCATCACATGACATGTGGATCCGAGAAATCTTTAGTTACATAAAACTTGAGAAATTAAGATGTTTACTCGCAGGATCCCTCAAATCTTTTTACAAGACCTGGAACCCTGTGTTAGACCATATCAAAGGCTTACCCTGTTCTGCTGATATCTGATCTAATACACAGTAAATAATTGGAAAGAGGAAATATTGACTCCTTAATGTGAACTTTTCAATTTTATTTATTTATATATTTAATTTTTATTTTTTTTGCTCTTATCGTAAACTTGCTCATTTATCATTAATATTTTTTTAAAGAATTTCTTTTATTTTTAATTCATTATTAATATGTTTTTTCTTTCAGAGGATATGTTCGTTTATAATTCATACATTTAATTTATTTTATTTTGAGGGGATAGTGGGAAAATAAGACAAACTGTAATTTTTCCTATGTTGTATTGTATACAATGATGTATTGTCTTGTTAAAAACCAATATAAAAAAAAAACCTAGCTGAAAACAAGCCCAATTGCCAGTTAAAAATGATCAAATGGCCAGTCAAATTTAGCCCAAAAGGCCAGTCAAAGCTAGACCAAAGACCAGTCAAAATTAGCCCAATTTCCGGTTAAAACTAGCCAAACGACCAGTCAAAAGTAGCCCAATGACCAGTCAAAATTAGCCCACTATCCAATCAAAACTAGCCCAAAACTATTCCAATGGTCAGTAAAAACTTGTCCAAATGTCAATCAAAACTACTTCAATGACCAATCAAAAATAGCTCAAAACTAGGCCAGCCAGACAAAACTACCCCAATGACCAAACAAATATAGCTCAAAACTATCCTATCAAAACTAGCTCAGCCAGACAAAACTAGCCCAATGGCCAATCGAAACAAATCCAATGGTCACTCAAAGCTAACACAAAACTAACCTAATGATCACTAAAAACGTAGCCCAAAACTAGCTCAATGGACAGTCAAAAATATTCAAAACTAACCCAAAGGCCAGTCAAAACTAGCCCAATGGTCAGACAAAATTATAGTCCAATGGCCAGAATCAAGCCTGGTGGTCAGTCAAAATTTGTTCACACAAAGTCAGCCCAAATCTAGCCCACTGGACAATCAAACTAGCCCAATGTTCACTCAAAGCTAGCCCATAACTAGGCTAATTAAAACTAACCCAATAGTCACGGAAAGCTAGTCCAATGACCAATTGAAACTAGCCCACGGCCAGTGAAAAATAATCCAACCTGCACTCAAACTTGTTCACTCTTGTTGAAAAATAATCCAATGTTCACTCAAAGCTAGCCCAAAACTAGCCCAATGGTCACTCAAAACCAACCCAAAACTGGCCTACTAGTCAGTAAAACTAGCCCAAAGGCCAATCAAAACTAACCTAATGGTCACTCAAAGCTTACCCAGAACTAACCCAATGGTCACTAAAAGATATCCCAAACCTAGCATAACGGACAGTCAAAACTATCCAAAACTAGCCTAAAACTAACCCAAAATTAGCCCAATCAAAACCAGGCCAATGGTAAGAAAAAAATATAGTGCAATGGCCAATAACAACTAGTCAGAAACAAGCCCAATGCCAGTCAAATCAAGTCCAAAGTTCACTCAAAGCTAGCCCAAAACTAATCTAATGGCCAGTCAAACTAACCCTAAGGTCAGTAAAAACCATTTGATCAATTTGATGTGTCTTTTTGCTGAAGTGATGGTTTAATTTCTTTATAAAGTAAAAAAACAAATAAAATAAAAAAATAAATAAATAAATAAACACAATGACATTTAAACTGTATTCCCTCCAAAATTAAATCACTTCATGTAAATTATTAAATTTATTAAAAACTTCATTAAAATATATTAAAACATGTATAACAACTTGATTTGACAATTAAAATATACCCAAAACACACATTTCACAGCATTAAAAATAAGGACAAGCTATAAAAAACCAGACTACTGTAAAACAAAATAAAAGAGCTAATTTGAGAAATATGAATGTAATAATGATGATTTTCCCCCTGAAGACAAGCATTTAAAATGTACTGTCTGCCACCACACTGACACTGTGCTTTATCATGATGAAGAGTGATTTCCTTCTCATAAATATGATGACAAAAACAACTACAGTATGATAAGAGCCACTAGAATGATAGCGCTAATGTGAATATTAAGGAAAGATACAAGCCATTAATCATTTCCTTTTCGGCTCATAATAATTTAACAAGCAGAGCGTCTGCTAAAATATGTCAGTGTTTGAGGCGGATGTAGGATAGGCATCTTTGGGAAAATAAGGGATGGATTGCTCTGAAACTTTGCAGGGAGAAAAGAATCTATTCATCTCACAGAAAATCACAAAGAGTTGAGAAAAAGATTGAGAACGGAAAGAAATGCAGACAAAAGGAAGGGAGATGAAATGCGTAATCACAACACTAAAGGTGTTCTTTGTGTTCTAGAGTACAAAATAAGTTGTAAAAAGTCTTGAGGTGCTCTTAATGCTACATTTTAACAGGTCATATTTTTCTCTGATTTTTCTCATCCAAGGTTAAAAAAAATAATAACTCTCAAAAATGTATTGCAGCTGCAGAAGTTGCAGAAGGTCATCTGTTGAACTGCATCCCAATCATCATAAATACTGCAGAAGAGCTATTGGAACCCGCCTTGACCCAAGATTCTCACAGAATCAGTCAAGTTTGGTGAAGGAAAAATCATGGTTTGGAGTTATATTCAGTATGGGGGCTGTGTGAGAGATCTGCAGAGTGGATAGCAACATCAACATCTGAGGTATCAAGATATTTGTGCTGCCCATCACGTTAAAAACCACAGGAGAGGGCAAATTCTTCAGCAGGATAGCACTCCTCATACTTCAGCCTCCACATCAAAGTTCCCGAAAGAAAAAAGGTCAAGGTGCTCCAGGATTGGCCAGCCCAGCCACGAACATTATTGAGCATTATTGGAGGAGGAACTCTGGGAGTCCTGCAAGAACGCTTTCTTTGCTATTCCAGATGACTATTAATAAGTGATTTGAGTCATGGCAGAGATGTATGGATGCAGTCCTCCAAGCTCATGGGAGTCAGACACAATATTCATTCTTTTTCCACTGCACCATGACTTTATATTCTATACTGTACATTATTTCTGTTAAGTGACAAGAGTTTGGTCTAAGCAAAGTCAGACCTTGTTGTCCTAATGAAGTAATTCTAAATCAAGGCATGATCGTATTTTATTTTGATAAAATAAACGTAATCTAGAGGCCTTTGTCTTTCATATGAGCCACTTCTGATAAGTTATATTTTCTAAGCTCAAAATTTCAAATGTTTTTTTATTTCTCTTCATCATGAAGGTATTTATATATGTTTGTTTCTTGTTTTTGCTAAATAAGAATTACCGGGACCACATACATCCATTAAAACAGGAGTCAACCTTTTCACTTCGGGGCCCGCTTCTTTCTCCGATCAATTTTTCAAGGCCCACCTGTCTAACATTTTCTCTAAAAGGTTTGTATGAAATGCTTGTTTAAACCTTTATTTATTAACATACTATAATATAATAATATATATATATATATATATATAATACATTTGTTGTGCCTTCTGTTATTTTCTATTATCAGAATTTTATTAAATTAAATATAAAATTAAAAATATATAATATATTAAAATTATGCAAATTGTATATATATATATATATATATATAGAGAGAGAGAGAGAGAGAGAGAGAGAGAGAGAGAGAGAGAGAGAGAGAGAGAGAGAGAGAGAGAGAGAGAGTTCAACATTTCTAAACATAATAGTTTTATTAACTCATTTCTAATAACTGATTTATTTTATCTTTGTCATGATGACAGTAAATAATATTTGACTAGATATTTTTCAAGACACTTCTATACAGCCTAAAGTGACATTTAAAGGCTTAACTAGGTTAATTAGTTTAACTAGGCAGGTTAGGGTAATTAGGCAAGTTATTGTATAATGATGCTTTGTTCTGTAGACTATCGAAAAACATTGCTTAAAAGGGCTAATAATTTTGACCTTAAAATGGTTTTAAAAAAATTAAAAACAGCTTTTATCCAAGCTGAAATAAAACAAATAAGACTTTCTACAGAAGAAAAAATATTACCAGACATACTGTGAGAATTTCCTTGCTCTGTTAAAAAATTAAAAGGGGGCTAATAATTCTGACTTTAACTGTATATAGTTTATTGTTGTAAAGGCTAAAGTATACTATAGTAATAACTATTAGTTCATGATACTACACTATGTAGTGTAAATCATTAATGAAGAGTTGCAAATATGTATATACACAATATAATGCTTATTTCTAAATATTTCCCCTTACTATAAATTACTATAGTTTTTTACATGTGAAACACCTGGTTTTATTTTATTATTATTTTACTCCCATCATTTGGGAAATATTTTAAAAAGAAAAAAATTCAAAGGTGGTGCTAATAATTCTGACCTCAACTGTATATTTATATAAAGTCAGAATAATTATCCCCCGTGAGTTATTAGCCTCCCTGTTTTATTTTTTTCCCCAATTTCTGTTTAGTTGAGAGAAGATTTTGTCAACACATTTCTAAACATAATTTATTTTACATTCTATGGCAGAAACAGCACTAAGCCTCGCTAGATGCTCCAGTATGGGTGCAAGTATGTTAAAAAACACTCACAGGATATTAAATTGGACAACTATGTGGATATATTAAATAGTTTGCACAATAATACACAAAGAGAGACTTTCACTTTCACTTCACACATAGTTTGTGAATAAACAGACTTGCGTGTACTAGTTGCAGATGCGATCAGGAGGCTGTTTTTGCACCGAGTTTGAAGCAATCAATCAGAGGACAGGAGAAAGTGAATTACTTCGATCATTTTAATAAATGAAATGAAAATTATAACATTATTCATCCATTCATTTTCTTGTCGGCTTAGTCCCTTTATTAATCTGGGGTCGCCACAGCGGAATGAACCGCCAACTTATCCAGGATTTGTTTTCCGCAGCGGATGCCCTTCCAGCCACAACCCATCTCTGGGAAACATCCACACACACTCATTCACACTCATACACTATGGACAATTTAGCCTACCCAATTCACCTATACCACATGTCTTTGGACTGTGGGGTAAACCAAAGGAAACTCATGCGAATGCAGGAAGAACATGCAAACTCCACACAGAAACGCCAACTGACCCAGCCGAGGCTCGAACCAGCGACCTTCTAGCTGTGAAGTGACAGCACTACCTACTGAGCCACTGTGTCGCACATTATAACATAATACTGAGAGTTAATTTTAAAATCTCTCGGCCCACCTGCAGGATCGCTGAGGCCCACTAGTGGGCTGTGGCCCAGCGGTTGAGAGTCCCTGTATTAAAACATTATGTTTCTTTAAACTGTAAAACTGTACATTAACTGTACAGTACATTGATCTTCAAAATATTTTTTTTACACTAACACCACATGAAAGGTTACATGAAAAAAAAAATCAAAGAGCTACAGTAGAAACACTTTTCCCATTTCACAAAAAAGATGCATTACAATATTCATATTATGAACTTTTATGAATCAATCCAGAATCGTTTGTGAAACAACTGGTGAATCAATGCCTCATGCTCATAAAAACAAACTCCACAGATCGAGCCAAATTTGATAAGAATATATTAGCATTTACACAGGCGAGGCAGGAATGAGATTACGGAAAGAAAACCAACGCTTCTGCCCTAAATGTGCACCTGATCAAGCACCAGCAGACTGTCTGTTCTTTTGTGTCATTCAAATAAATATTCTGTCAGTACAATTGCGCTTTGATGACTGGAGTGTGATCAAACTGCTCCAAAAAATGAATTACAATCAAACGGGCTAAAAATAAAATAGAATGAAAACACCAGAGTACATAATCTTCTTATATCCACCATGTGAGATGATAGATGGTCCGAACCCAATCCTCAAGTCCCTGTAGATTTCTGTTCACATTTAAAGGATCATTTCATCTAAAAAAATACATTTACACACCTTTAAGTCATGCAAACCCTTCAAAAACATGCAAAAGCGCCTTAAAAGTATCACTTTAAGGCTCCAGTGCTGTTTTCCAAGCCATGTGATAGATTTGCATTTAAAAAACAAACTTATTGAAATGTAAGTTTCTATTCATTGGTAATCTTCCTCTTCAGTGAGCTGTTAACTTCGGGTTACTGATTCAATGAGTTCAACTTGAGAACCATATCTGGCAGATTCGGAATGAATCAAGCACTTAGGGGCTTCTTATGAACTGAATGCAATAATTCATTCAAAAGATATCATTCAAAGGTTTTAACTTTAACTCTGAATCACGAACAGACCTGGGGCCGTATTCACAAAACATCTTAAAGGGAACATATTATGCAAAATCTATTTTATAAGGGATGTGTGAATAACAGCCTGATCTCACGAGAAAAGGTAAGTATTTTACGTTTTGTCAGTTTAGTGACTAATTCAGTCGTACGAAATTGTACGATTTTAAAAAAGAGGCGTGGCATCTAACCCCACCCTTAAACCCAACCGTCATTGGGGGATGAGCAAATCGTACTTAAATGTACGAATTAAATCGTACGAAATTATACGAATTAGTCAATACATCAAAAAGTTACGAATTGCCGTGAGATTGTGTTGGTGAATATAGCCAATCTCCAATGGTAAAAACGTATTAATTCTATTTTTTTTATTATCACACTTGATAAAAACAGTCTGCAGAAACACTTTGATTGTCATAAGAAGGGGAAAGCAGCACCCATTAGTGATGATCTCTCCCTCATTAGCATAGACAGCACTGAGTGAGAAGCAGCCGTCTGCCATATTTTACTGCAGCCACTTCTTTTGACACTTTCAGTTTTGTCCTCTTTGATCCCACCCCCATTCTGACACTTCTGAATCTTCACACATTCAAACGGACATCAGAGACTTACAATACAGCTTGCAAAAAGGAACATAATGGGTCACCTTTACCTTTAAAGCTAAAAGACACTCCTAACTTGCAGATTTAGGAGAAAATATTTAAAATAATGGGCATTTCAGACCTAAATTTGGTATTTCACAAAGCATTTTAGTGCTAATGTAATGGATGTCCTTCTGCGTTGTGTTTGTCGGTGTTAATTAAAAGGATCCATACAGCCATGTGCTTGAACTGGAATTTATTATTGTATCACTCCTGTATCAAAAAGCATATGAAACAGAAATCTGTCCAATAAACCTTCACAGCACAGCAATGTCTGTCTGTCGGACGCCATCTCACATAGTGACATCGTGGGCACTATAACCACGTTGAAAGTAAATTAAAATAATACATAAAGTACATTAAATTGTCATTTGTAACATACCTGTATCAAAAAGCATATGCAACAGACATCATTTCAATAAACCTTCACAGCACAGCAATGTCCTGTTGATCATTCTGTGGTAAAGTAATTGCCATGTGTGCTATTCTACTATGCTGCCGAGTAGAGGATGTTTGCAGCACAGAATGATGACGCATGTCGCTCAAAGATTATTCGCATTGCAAAATATCAGATCTGTGTCTGATTTATGACAACATAAGAAAGTGGCACAGATCTGACCTGAAAAGATCAGATTGCATGCGGTTTGGGCTGTTCACACTATCATTACCTGAGTCACATGTGGACAAAAAAAAATCAGATTCGGGCCACATTTGGCAGCAGTGTGAACGTAGCCCAAGATATTCATATATGATAAAATGTATGTTTAAAAACATAGTTATTAATAAAATACACAAAAAAGGACTAAAAAGAAAATAGACTGAAACCAGCAAAGTACATAATCTTCTTATATCTTCTTCTTATATATAAAATCTTAATAAATTGTGTTACAACGCGAAGTGTTTTGGATTTTCACTCTAGATGCATTGCCTCCAAGAGGTTTAAATGATGAGTTTGATATTCGTCTTTTTCTTTAATATTTAATTAGGTGTTTGGGTAATGATTTTTGGCTATATATTATGCTGTATATTTTGTTGTATTGTTTTGTTGTATTTTCTTGTTATATTCCATTTTCTTTCATTTGTGATGTAATATTATGGTTTGTTTCTGTATTTTCGTGTTGAATATCTAAGTTATATGCATTGTGTCAGCTTTTTTTAATGTAATAAATTATTTATTATATGCATATTTATATTTGTTTTAATCAAAACAAGTTTAGATTTGTCCACCTGTTGGGTCCACCATGGAGCATAAGAACAGGACATGTGTTTGGATATAACTCAGTTTTCTGACCACACTTCATTATTATTGTTCATTTATTTGCTTGCTGCAAATTAGAACTGAATTTAGAAATAGTTTTGAAACAAATATTGGTGCTTAAAAATGAAATTAATTATGTAGGCTAATGGATGTCTTCAGTGGAGTGTGTACGACATCGTTTCCTTGTCCACGAAAGTAAAGGAGTAAAGTAAAGAGAAAGTAAGGAGCTGAATAGAGGAGGCTCGTTCTTTATTTTCGCACTGCAGATGCTTTGTTAAACTGTTTTCTTGCTAGTGAAGTGATCAGTTTTTTCACTACAAAGTCCGCCATGTAAATACCAAAGGGTACAACGCAACTGACTCTTTAAGGGAATGCTAGATGAGTCGCTGATGGGTTTAATGCATGTTATGCTCAAAACACACCCAGAACTCATTAAGAGAATAAGCACAACCCTGTTAGACCATGTGTGGGGGCACAGACTGTATTCTTCCACCCTTAAAATAGCAAAAGTGGATTCGGGCGCCCTTAATTCTTTTGCGCCATATTGTACTCTCTCCATGGTTTCCACTACATTCATTCCTCTGTGGCGGGGCGCCACCCCAAAATTCATCCCGCCATGGCTAGCTTCTCATTTAAAACATTCAGTCTTTTTTTAATAGCGGGTTATAATCACACCAAAACGTATTAAAAGGTAAGTGAATTATAACAGCGCGAGCTTTTCTGTAATCGTAGTAGTGCTGTGCGCTATTTGTTTAACCCTTAAAGATTACGTGCTTACTGACTGACTGACAGGTGTGTGATGGTGAGGCTAGCAAACACGACGTAGCTTTCAATTATGATGAACAGTTTCCATAATTATAGTTTATAGATTAAGGTCTAGGGTTCTGCATATTATGAATTTATCTTGCTGGAGTGTATAAGCGTTTCACTTTACTTCAGTACGCATTAATGCCGCTCTGTAGGTCTATTGGAGACATTCATAAATATTCCTAGCAAATCTAATCAATGTCAGAGACATACTCGTTACATAAATGCGCTAAAATCGCACTTCAGCAATGTTTATTTGAGAGCGCACAAGAAGTTTTGTGCACGAACAGAGAAAATCGGCGCACAAGCAAAGAGGATCACATGCTTGTATTAATGTAATGTAATGTGTATTTATATAGCGCATTTATTGTGTGTTACATGAATGCGATCTCGACTTGTAATAGTGCGCTCACGACATTTGTTATTGAAATAACGCCACAGGTAGTTGGTAGATCTGTGTAAAAAAAGGCCTGCCGCCACAGCTGGAAAAAATCCTAGAGGAAACACTGCTCTCTCTTTCTCTCTCTCTCTCTCACTCACACATACACACACACAATAATCTGAAGTGAAAAAGTAGCTCTTTTCTTCTCATCGTCTGACAGTCTTGTACTTTGCTCTCTGACTAACCCACAGCAGTTCTTCAAAACCGCTTCAACTTTAATAAAGGATACTTGAATCAAATCAACTGCATCAAGTTCAGTTTGATTAACATTTGTCATTTTCTGCTGATGCAGATGAGAGAAACACTGTACTAGAGTATTTTTACACTCGCCAATCTCTGAAAGTCATTTAGGTGAAATTGCTTACAGTTTTTTACAGATGCTAGGACACATTTCTCAATACTCAGGTGACTTTTGCAGAACTCTTCACACAGCGAGCACAACAGAAGTCTATGTGGGCTAAACTGAGGATCAATTCTCATTGTTTTGGCACAAAATGCATTCAATGACTCAAGGGCGTAGATTTGCACTTGACATTGGTGGGGACGGGTGAATCAAACAATATATATATATATATATATATATATATATATATATATATATATATATATATATATATATATATATATATATATATATATATATATATATATATATATACATACTGCTATTATTTACTTAACTGCTATTAAAATATATAAAAAATTAATGTTTATTAACTGATAAAGAGAGACTTCAGTTTATTTTAGCCATAGTGCAAGTCTCATATATCAGGTTGTATTTTTTCTAACAATTTATTTCAACTGAAATTGGACACGCTACTCTGAGAGATTAGGAGAACTGGCCGGGATCATGTACTTTAACGTTAGGTGGTTAATCTGCAGTTAGTTTTCAGGGCATATTATTTACAGACTATATCAGTATGCTATATAGCGATAGACTGTGCGTCATCATCACTTGTGTGTCACCCAACACACAATACTCTAGCACGTGATAAAAACAATCCCCTGCATTTAGTGCTGCTTGTATCTGAGGGCAGCCACAGCCTCACATGATAGCAGGGAAAGGCACAGCCAATCAAAATGTCCATATGCGTTTTGGGGGCGGGAGTACTAGGTTAATGTTGACAGCCTGATTTTTTTTAAAGTGCATTAAATTATTGGTGGGGGCATTTCTATGGTCGGTGAATATTGGTGGGTACATGTCCCCTCCGTCCACCCTAAATATACGCCCCTGCAATGACTACGTCGCTGAAATTTCATGAACTCTTTTCTCACTCAGACACAACAACTGCCAACGATCTTTGTACGTACAGGACATTTCGCATGTGCTTACATACTGTTTTCAAACTGTTCAACCTCTGTTCAAAACAATAACATCATGCAAAACTGAATAAGACAACAAAATTCAACAGCAATATTTTATTGAAACATATTTCACATCTAAAAATGCAGTTTAACCAGCCAGAGCTGATTCTCATTGTAGATGAACATCTACACAAGTGTAACTCTCTCAATTTCATTGCAAAAGGAGACACCTGCTGAATAGGTTTACATTGTGATGTAAACATTGACCCAGCCAGAAATAGAGACGTGACTGGAGGAGGAAGAAGAGTGGTTGGGATGGATCAGGCATGCCAGAAGATTCCTTCCTAGGTGTATTGCCCTAAATGACATAAGATGCGATGTGGATGAGAACCTGTGGCCAAATGGGGAAGACTAGCATTAGCATTAGATAAGCATTACTATTGTATCTGTATCAGTGGATGATGTGTTTACAAATGCTTGTATTTTAGAATTACTAACAAAAAAATAGAAATAAATAAACAACAAAATATTGAGGAATTCTTCATCATGTCTGATTCATTCCAGTATTGCAGTTATAAACGACATATTTTGCAGTTATAAACAGAGATGTGTCCTTGTTTTACACAAGCAAACACTGTGTAATGCTACATGTTGTTAGTGTTTTTAGGCTCATTGTTTTGTGGGTGATAAAGTGTGTTTGTCGGCTGTCAACCGTTGCTAGTGTTCTGGAGGAATGAGTTTATTTGAGAGCTGAATCAAGTGTTTTAGTTAGTTGTAGTGCATTTTGAATGTGAAATGAACTGCTTTGCCAAGCTGACAGTCGGCTAGGAGAATTGTGGGAAGAGTTTTGCAAAAGTGACCTGAGTATTGAGAAATGTGTCCTAGCGTCTGTAAAAACTGTAAACAACGTGGTGTAAAACATGAAAATTTGTGTTGCGTTGGTCTGAAAATAGCAATAAATCGCGCCAAACATGTCTTGCGATATATCATGCAGGGTGTGTGATAGGGCCCCTTAATGTTATGTGAGTTTGTCTTGTCCGTGTGTGCATGAGAGAGAGAGAGAGAGAGCAACTGTGTGTCTATGAATGTATGTGAGTGAATGTTATGTGTGAGTTTGTCTTGTACGTGTGTGTGTGTGTGTATGACTGTGTCTGTGTGTGTCTCGTGTGTGTTTGAGAAAGACATGGAATGCGTGTATGTGTCTGTGTGAGTGTTTTGTGTGTGTTAGAAAGAGTGAGTGTGTGTCCGTGTGCATCTCTGTGTGTGTGTTTGTGTGAGAGACAGAGTGTGTGTGAGAGAGTGTCTGCATGTGTGTGAGTATTTCGTGTGTATGTGTGTGCATCTACTTCTGTGTGCGAGTGTTTCTGTAAGAGAGATTTTGCATGTGTACGAGTGTGTGTGTGTGTGTGCATGCTTCTACTTATGTATTTTGCATGTCTGTGTGTGAGAAAGAGAATGTGTGCATGCGTGTGTGTGAGTATGTGTCTCTGTGAGTGTTTTGTGTGTGTCTCTGAATGCGTGCCTCTACTTCTATGCATCTGTGTGTGTTTGTCTGTCTATTTCTGAGTGTGTGTGCATGACTGTGTCTGTCTACTTCAGTGTGCGCGGCTGCATCTGCTTCTGTGTGTATGTATACATCTGTGTGTGTGTGTGTCTGTTAGAGCGAGTGTGTGTCTGTGTGCATCTCTGTGACAATGCGTGCGAGTATTTTGTGTGTGCGCGTGTCTACTTCTGCGTGTCTGTGTATACTGTATGTGTCTGTGTTTCTGTGAAAGAGTGTCTGCATGTGTGTGTGTGAGCATCTACTTCTGTGTGTGTGAGCATCTACTTCTGTGTGTCTGTGTATACTGTATGTGTCTGTGTGTGTGTGTTTCCGTGAAAAAGAGTGTCTGCATGTGTGTGTGTGAGCATCTACTTCTGCGTGTGTGTGCGTCTACTTATGCGTGTCTGTGTGCATGTGTGTGTCAGTTTTTGCATGTGTGAGAGAGTGTGTGCATGTGTGAGTGTGTGTCTCTGCGAGTGTTTTGTGAGTGAGTGCGTGCATCTACTGTATATCTGTGTTTGTGCCTGTCTGTCTGTCTACATCTGTGTGTGCGTCTGTGTCTGTATACTTTTATGTGTGCATCTGTGTGTGGTGTGTGTGTGTGTGTGTGTGTGTGTGGTGCAGGTGAATTCTCTGATCCTCTGCTTGCTGACTCACAGGGTTGTTTCATCAGAGTCTGAACGCTCCATAATGGTGGAGCTGCAGGAGTGATGAGCTCAGAAACTGAACACACACACAGAGAGAGAGAAAGAGAGAGAGAGAGAGAGAAAGAGAGAGAGAGAGAGAGAGAGAGAGAGAGAGAGAGAGAGAGAGAGAGAGAGAGAGAGATGAGACATACTGCAGGACTGCACAGCGCTCAAGAAACAGATATTTAGGAACAAAATGGGAACTAGGAAATTGAGACAAAGAGAGAAACAGATAGAAGGAGAAACGTAATGGATGAGGGAACAGCACTGGAGAACAAAGGCAAAATTACAGTACAGCTCGTTCTCTTTAGGGGAGAACTTTTGGTATTGTATTCGTCCTTCATATTAAATGGATATGTGCCAGATTTATCCAAACATAGATTGTTTTCACCTGTTGTGTCTGGACAGACCACGTTAAAATGCATATCTCAGTTTTTCTTAGTTGTTTACACACAATAACTTGTACTTCAGACACAATGACTACAACATGTAACTGATGCACCAACACCCTGAACCAATTCTGCTAAACTACAAGCACAGTTCCTGCTTTACACTCAAACTGCATGTTTAAAACACACTTATTTCAAAACACTACTCACAATTCTCAGCATCCGTCACAATTTTCATGCAGAAAATCTCGTGTTTTCACAAGGAACACACTGTCATTCACAATTGTAAAGTCAGTTGTCCTACTTTGTTTACTAACTCATAGCATAGGTAAACACCTGTCACACACAACTGCAATTTAGAAATCAGAGCTCATCTGGTTCATAACTGGTTCACTGCCCATCCATGGTTTGTAGTTGTTTATCTCCCTCCATATTCTCCATTTATCAATCCCGATGGCTTAGCAGTATGGAGTCCCCATCAATATACTGGGGCGTTAGGCCTCACTCAAACCGCAGGTTGAGCACCCCCTGCTGCTCTCACTAACACCACCTCCAAGCAGCAACCTAGCTTTTCCATGTGGTCTCCCATTCAGGTACTGACCATGCGCAGCTCTGCTTAGCTTCAGTAGATGACCATGTAAGAGTTGTAGAGCACTAGCTGCCGGCTATCATGTAAAATCTATAAATTCATGTTTTGTTTAATTAATTTATTTATTTTTTTATAAAAATGATTGAATATATGTTGATTCTAAAACTAAAGTCTAAAAATATAGACCAAAAGTTTAATTCTTTGACTTCTAGTATAGACCCTTGCTACATTTCAGGGTAAAATATATATTTTAAAAATAATTATTATTTTAGCTAGTCATTAATCATCATTATCTCAATAGGGTTAATGTCAGGCTGACATATTCGCTTGTATTCAATTGAGAAAGAATCCTAAAGAGTATTGCTGCCTCCACACTCAAGTTGCACAGTAAATCTAAACTGCATGATAAAATAATAAATTACATGATAATACTAAATCTCTGATACATTTCAAGTGCTGCATGATACAGTACTGTATATCTGTTGTATTTTCTATAAATAATTTGGAGTTTATGATGCTGCTCAAAGAGCAGGAATCAAGTGCTGCTCTTCAGTTGTTTATGAGACGTTTTCCACACACACACACTTGTGATTCAAGGCAGGTCATGTTAGAGGTCTGGAAAATGTTATCTTCAGAGATGATATTCCACATGTTGTATATGTGAAGGATACCTATTATAGATGAAACGTGCAATTTCCGCATCACTAGAGGCACCAAACTGAACTGCTAATATTCAGGTGTTGTATATTTTCTGAAGAAAATGTCAAAGCAGCAATTGAGTTTATTGTGCATGTCAGCAATGTTGACAGTATTTGCCAGCATGTCTAAGTAGTAGCTGCTATGGTAAAGCTTAGCTATTATTAGGGTGTTCAGAGTTATGGGATCCAAATGTTCCAATGGCCTCAAAAAAAGCTGAACTCAATTGAGTGAATAAGAAAAATGTTGTCTAATATAGAGCACAGGGCTTTAAATGTGGTCTATTATGCAAAAATTACTTTTATAAACACAGTTGTGTGGCAAAAGTGTGTGAATATAACCTGCCTCTAATGGTAAAAGAACAATAATTCAACTTATTATCATCACACTTGATAAAAACAGTCTGCAAAACTCTTTAACGGACATTCTCCTTTTGGACATGTCATCAGAAGAGGAAAGCCCCGCCCATTCGTGACGATCTCTCCCTCATTAGCATAAACAGCCCTAAGTGAGAAGCAGCCATCCCTCATTAGAGATTTTGCTTTGTACCTGCTAAAGATAATGTCAGCAACTAGGAGTCATTATAAATGTATGTTTGTAGCGTGATCTGCTATAGATCTGCTATAGATCATATCATCTAAATTGGAATTTAATAGGGTGTCCTAACATTTAGACATGCCAGTATATACATAAAACAATTAGTGCAAAGCATCGAATAAGACTAAAATTAAAGTTTATGAAAGTATATAAAAGTATCTTAAATGTTACCATAATTATTGTAATATACTGAATATTTGAATTTGAATTAAATATTTAAATTATTCTTAAACACAGTCGAATAGTATTAGTAATTATTTAGTATTAGTATTTATTTTTTCATTCATTCATATTATTTTCGGCTTTGTCCCTTTATTAATCAGGGGTCGCCAATGCAGAATGAACCGCTAACTTATCCAGCATATGTTTTACACAGCGGATGCCCTTCCAGCTGCAACCCAGTACTGGGAAACACCCATACACACTCATTCACACACATACACTATGGACAATTTTATAGCTAACCCAATTCACCTATATCATATGTCTCTGGACTGTGGGGGAAACCGGAGCACCAGGAGGAAACCCATGTGAATGCGGGGAGAACATGCAAACTCCACACAGAAATGCCAACTGAGGTTCGAACCAGCGAACTTCTTGCTGTGAGGTGACAGCACTATCTACTACCTTCTGCACTACTGCACTACCTACTGTGCCACCACGTTGTCCGCATTTGTCATGATGATAATTGTGGAACAAACATCACTATTTGCTATACACTTTTTATGCACATATACACTTATTTAACAACACACTTTATATGTCATGTTTTGCTCACAACTTCCGCACGTAGAATGTTGTATATAGTAATATAGCTGTACATACACTTGTCAATTTATATATTTGCATTCACTACTTACTTCTATTTTTAAAATATATTTATTATCAGTTTTTTTTTGTCCTGTCTCTGTAATTGTGTTGCATTGTAGAAGCTGTCACAAAAACAAATTCCTTGTATGTGTGAACATACCTGGCAATAAAGCTCTTTCTGATTCTGATTTATTTATTTATTTATTTATTTATTTATTTATTTATTTATTTATTTATTTATTTTATTTTATTTTATTTTATTTTATTTTATTTTATTTTATTTGTTTGTATTCATTGATGTTTTTGAATTTTCGGTTTAACAATTTAGCAGTTTTATAATTGCTATAAGCTTTAAAACAATAATAGCTTATTTGCATAGCACTTTAAAACAACATGAATGTTGAGCAAAGTCCTTTACAGACACGTCAGATTTACAAATAATTGGGAAAACAACAGCATTTTATCTAATATCTAATAAGTTAAAACAATAGAAATATTTAAAAAGATCTATCAAAACATATCGTAAAACCTAAATAATTAAGGATAAGCCGAAGAGAAAAGTTCAGTTTTTACTGAGGCTTTAATTACTTTAAACAATAAAATAAGAAAATAAAGAAAACATTTCATGGCAGATACTACTTTTTAGTAACTAACCATTGGCAGCTATAAAAAAGGGTATATTACCTAATCAGAGCTGCTATATAGCTATACATTGATTCTGTTGTTGAACTAAACTGAATCAACATGTATTTAAAATATTTTTAGAGTCTCATTTATAAGGTAAGTCTCATTTATGTCCAGTTTATCAAGCTGATCTTGTAAAAATTGACATAACAAAAGTCATGACAACTTATGTTTTTACATTACTTTAACTTAAAGTTAATCAGGTTTCAACTTATTTTAACAAAATTTAACTTGATGATTCAAGTCAGCTTAATTGATGCAAGTTCAAATGACTTGAAAAGTAGGGCTGCACAATTAAAAACAAATTTCGATCTCGATTGAACCCCCGATCGAACTCCATTTCTGGAGGGCCACAGCCCTGCACAGTTTAGTTCCAGCCCTGCTTCAACACACTTATCTGTTGGTTTCAAACAAGACTGAAAGACTTAATTAGTTTAATCAGCTTTGTTTACTTAGGGTTGGAACTAAACTGTGCAGGGCTGCGGCCCTCCAGGAATTGAGTTAGACATCCCAGCCCTATACGATCTTAATCCAGCATCTCTGTGATTCAGCCAATTATATTTTCAAGTTCAGGAAAGAAGAAAGACTGTCACACAAGTTTCAAATACATTGCTCAGCAAACTGGACACCCCCAAATGGTGTTGAAAGAGTCCCATACTGTATGACCTATTCGCAGTCGCGAAATCACACATGAGCTGAACGTGAGCTGTTTGTTTACCACAGAGAGGAGTCACGAGCGCCCCAAAAATGATGTATACTATAGTGAACAGAGCCTACATTGGCTGTGAATAACAGGTAATAAAGTGGTTTATTGGGAAGCCGTGCGGGAAGTATGATATGCATGAGTGACGGCAGCCATGACATGAACCACACTCGGCAGTGAAAGTGAAACTAAAAGCGCGCATATCATTTAAATCAGGCATGTCCATGCTCGGTCCTGGAGGGCCGGTGTCCTGCAAAGTTTAGTTCCAACCCCAATCATACACACCTGGGCTAGCTAATCAAGCACTTACTAGGCTTTCTAGAAACATCCGTGCAGGTGTGTTGAGGCAAGTTGGAGCTAAAATCTGCAGGACACCGGCCCTCCAGGACCTAGTTTGGACACCCCTGATTTAAATGATCATATCGCATTTTAGAGTTATGATTATGAAAAGCATTTGATATGTTTTTTTTTTTTTTTTTCATAGCGGACAGAGTCCATGAGAATAATTGTTTAACATTGTCACAGTATAACTACCCTGGCCTATATAATGTTGAATATAATGCATGAGGGAATCTGACAATGACCCTACACATAGGCCTAATATTATTATATTTTTACCATATGTTTTAGAAATAACAATAATAATAGCATACTCTTATTAACATTTATTTTACATCTACAGAACCGTGAGAAAATTATGATCTTTATTTTCAGCAAAAAAAAAAATTGTCATTCTAAGCCAGATTTATGTAGCCCTATTGTAAAGTTCAATTGGTTCAACTTAAATATTTAAGTGAGCAACATATTTTTACAGCATATGAAAGGCTGTATAAATCTGACTTGATCTTTGGAACGATTAAAGAAAAGGTGTGCTTTTCCATTTTCCATCGAACAGATCAATGTTTTGAAAGCAAAACCTTGATGTTTTAAGTGATGTTCAAATAAGTTAAAAGTAAAAGTAAGTTCAACTTAAAAATTGAAGTGAGCAACAAATTTTGAAAGAGTCACATCATTAGAGACCTCGAACAGGGCGATAGCATTTCATCATCCAAAGAATTAATAACATCCTCTTTAAGGTCTGGGGTTAAATTACTATCCGACAGCGCAAGTTAAAAAACAAAGTGTTCAAATTCATCCTAATAAACCGGCCGTAAAGACGACATCGTAATGACATGTCATAATTATACTATTTATTAGTGCCCAGGACTCATTAAACGTCTCATTAAAAGGAAAGAAAGGTCTTTCTTGGGCTACGAAATGTACAATTTTGAAGAATGGCATTAGAATGGGGAGAGCATAGATTAGAAACGTCAAACGCCTCTTGCTTTTCTCAGCGTGAGACGCTCTGCCATTACTAAATTAGCTCTAAATGAGGGTTTGGTTTCAGAGACGGCAGTCGTTCCGCTGCGTCTTTGCTAATCCCCCATTACGCTGGCTAACTTTTATCATCCACCGTCCCTAATTACTCTCAGATTGTGTAATTACCAGGAGACTGTTAATTAAAAGCCAGAATGCCATAATGAAGGACCCCAAGAAGAAATAATTGATTGAATAAGAGGGTCTTGAAAGTGAGGGATGCTGAACCCCAACCTAGCAAGACTCCTCGCAGGAAGGTCTCTAATCAGCATGGAGAACGTCATGGTACATTTGAATACACTTAAACACTATACCTGCACTTGATGTACTGTACTGTGTGTGTCCTGAACATGCTTTGCTTTGACTGAGATAATTAAGCAAGGTTCATTGGAGAAACATTTATAATGTTTCAATAATTTGCACTTGCAATCATTTGCATGGAAAGCATTATAATGTGGTTGGTGTTTTAAAACCACTTTTACCACCCGACCCTACTGCCCATGCACCCTACCCGCCCATGCACCCTGTCCAGGTCTGAAACTGTAATTATGAGCCTGAGTCTGATTTAATCCCGACTATGTTTTAATACGTGGGCCGTTATAACATTATCAACTCCAATTCTAAAAATTTGGAACTACAGAAATTAGTTTAGATTAATCTGACTGAATCAAGCAACAAGGACTAAGCATGTAAACTGCATTGTTTGTTTATTCAGAAAGGATTGTAAACAAATGAGGACACTGAGGGCTTACTATTTTCCTTTCTGCCATGGCAAGCCCGCTTCATGTGTCTGTTCTTTGATGAAAGTCCCCGTTTTTTTTTCTATCACCTCTTTAACACCACACATGTGAGCAGAGGGTTTTTTTTTGACGTTCATATTTAGATTAGAGCTTTCATACCACACACAGAAGCAGCGCGTCAGTGCTGAGCATGAGCTGAAGCAGCAGTGCCGCAATCATTCCGCTGATGAAATTAATTAATGAAATTGACAGTGCATTGATAATGACCAAATACACATTGAATGACAGTAAAAAGTAGCAATTTTACCCAATAAATGCAGATAAGATCCACTGATTTGTATGCACTGTTTCTGCTCTACACTGAAAAAAAGTGTTGCATGCAAAACTGTTGCAAACAATTTATTTGTGTTGAATTTAAACATACTAATTAAATTGAGCAATGTTCAACTTAATTTGTTTGTTTAAATTCAGCCCAAACAAATTGTTTACAACCACTCAACGTAAAAAAATTGGGTAAATCCAAGGAATCATCTTTGAATAATTTTTTTCAGTGTACATACTGTATGCACTGCTTCACCTCTGCTTGAGCATGCGGTGTGAATGTGTGCTAGTGGAGATGCTGTTCCAGGAGCTAGAGCATTGCTGCGCATGACGTTGTGAATTGTGGAACTTTGTAGACCCTTGCTTTCCACACAATAAGCTAATTAGGTAACGACTAAAAACAAACAAAAAACAACACAATTGCTTCATCATGGCCTGGCCTGAAGATTTTGCCAGTAAATATTTCCCTGACCCGGGTCGGGTCAAGTCTGGGCTTGGGCAGATAATCTAAACTCTACTCCTGTGATGTCTTTGCAAATATTTCCCAAATGAAACTTCCTATAATATTTTTTTCTTCTAGAGAAAGCCTGATTTGTTTTATTTGTGCCTAGAATAATTATTTTTTTTAAATTTAAAAACAAATTTAAGGTCAATATTATTAACCCCCTTAAGCATTTTTTTTTGATTGGCTAGTACCTGCTAGTACATGCTAGTACCTTGAAAGATATCTGGTGAAATAGTATGTCCTGTCACCATGGCAAAGATAAAAAAAAATGAGTTATTAAAACTATTATGTTTAGAAATGTGTTGAAAAAATCTTCTATCCATTAAATAGAAATTAAAGTACAAAAATATGAAATAATTACAATTTAACAGGAGGTCTGATAATTCTGACTTCGACTGTAAGTAGAAGCGAATGTTTCCAATATGTGATAATTGACACAAAAAATGGGTATATATTTGGGAGTAACCAAAATATACATTTGTAAGGGTCATAATTATTAATTTTTTAAACAAAAATTTGGTGGGGGGGGGGGGGGGGCGGGGGCAAAAATAATTAAAATATTAAGTAAATATCATGTTCTATGAATATGTTTTGGACATTTCCTACCATGAATGCATTATTACTGCAAGCTCGCTCCTGACCAGCCCATAAAAAGCATCAGATACACAAAGGTATATAATAAGTAAATAAATAAAATATAAAAACATTTATTGATGGGAATAACAAAATATAACAAAATTTTAAGGGGTTTAAATTTAATAAGAAATCAACAAATTCTCTCAACAAAATATTTTATAACACAAAAACATAATGACCTCTCTGGGGAATAACAGTCCACCAGAGGAAGTGTCGTTATTCACAAAAAAATTCAGTATTATAGATCCTCCACCCATAAATGAACTAATTAACAGTGACATCACACTGCGAGACCACTGACAAGTAAAAAAAAGAAAGACAGGGTCGTAACAATCAAAACTTAATTTTCAAATAAAATGCGAATATTTAGCAACTCCTTTATACAAATTTATTTCCCCCATATTTGTTTTTTTACCCTCATTATCCAGTTATTTAAAAATATTTGTATCTTGGTTAAATATTGTTCAATTTTAGCAAACCATACATCCAACATAGGCTCATTCTGAAAATGTATGCCTATATACATTTCTGAAGACCGCGAAATATATAGCCAGAGCTACGTATGGCTGCATTTCATCTTTACAACGAACACTACGGGACGGTATTTAGGAAGGGAGAAGGGGTGAGTCAGACGTCTGGTGGCCTCTGGTGGATTACAAGAGAACAGCAGGTGTGAATATCCCTCACGAGAGAAATTCTCAAAAAGCGTACACAGCAGCATCTAGTGGATTAGCAAAAAATATATATAGCTCCAGGGACGTATTTGACGATCTTCTGAAATGTATACAGGGGTACATTTTCAAAAAGAGTTTCAGAAAAATGACCCTTAAGACCTGTATGTTTTGTGGTTCACTGTCTCCTAGTACGTCTACTTCAAAAATAGTCCATATTGTCACTAAAATGGTACAGTGAACAATTGGGGGAAAAACATGTCAACAGGGTCAAGAAATTATATAAACTGGATTCAAATTTGCATAACACAATCAGCACGAATCACCGAGCCACAGCATGTCTGCTAGCTGCTAGGCTACAGCTCTGACAGATTATAACAGGACTAAACCCACCAGAAATCTTCCAAGTAGGCCACATTAAATACATAATAATCACAAGGAGGAGATGACGATGTCATGCTGCTCTAAAAACAGACAAACTAGCACAGCAGCTTTGCTAAGGGTAAAACTACAAGACTTTTTAATAGGGTAGCATAATTCTGGAAGAATATGCAATGTTGTTGAGTATTGCAATAACAATATTTCTTACGATACAACATTTCCCTAGAAAAATGCTATTTTATTGACACTATTTGCGCAGCAGAAGCAACATGTATATGATAAACAGCAGCTTTTGCTTATACATTATGATGAAAAACCATAACTGAAATAATCTTCTGCTAGTTTATGTATAATTTTGGCTTTTACTCCACAAATGATGCCTTATATAGGCTATTTATCTTATAATTGCCATTTTATCAGCTATGTTTTAGATACTAGTGTAACCCAGCAGTACCTACTGCACTCAACCCAGTCTGAGCTGGGATCAAACTGGCGATTCTTTGTATAGAAGTTGGTTGTTCTAACAAGGAGGCTAAATACCATGGCGTCTAGAAATCTGTCGCTAGAGTAGCTTTTGAGGTCAGAGGAGTGAGGTTTACCTGCATAGCACTTTGCTAGCTGGCCTCGGTAACACTAGCATTTAGCTTAAAATGATATTTAAAGGCTTAACTCTAGGTTAATTAGGCATGTTAGAGTAATTGAGAAAAATCAGTGTATAATACTGGTTTGTTCTGCAGACAATTGAAAAAAAGGGGGGCTTAAGGGGGCTAATAATATTGACCTTAAGTCAATAAAAGTTTTTTTTTTTTTTTATTAAAACATGATTTTATTCTTGCCGTAAAATAAACATTAGCCCCCCCTTTGAATTTTTTTTTCTTTTTTAAATATTTCCCAAACGATGTTTAACAGAGCAAGGACATTTTCACAGTATGTCTGATAATATTTTTTCTTCTGAAGCAAGTCTTATTTGTTTTATTTCGACTAGAATAAGAGCGGTTTTAAATTTTTTAAAGACCATTTTAAGGTCAAAATTATTAGCCCTTTTAAGCATTTTTTTTTCCATAGTCTACTGAACAAACATCTTAATACAATAACTTGCCTAACTACACTAACCTGCCTAGTTAACCAAACTAGTTAACCTAGTTAAGCCTTTAAGGCTGCATTTACACTGCACTGTTCAAGTGACTCAATTCCGATTTTTTTTCTATCTTGAAAAATATACAGTAAAATATTATAATGTCAACAGACTAGACTTAGCAACTGGCAAATGTGAAGGAGGACTAAACAAAACTGTTTCTACTTAATAATTAATGTTCTCACCTCACAGCAATACAACTTTTCAAAAAGTGCAATTTTTTGTTTTCATTACTTTATTATTTACATTTTCCAATTTCCATATTTGCAATGCCTGTATTTTGCCATTTTTTTGCAGTCCACTTAGAATCCAACATAGAAATCAGTTTTCTCTTTATTGGCATTGATTGTTTTAAAATTTAATTGGCATTTACATTCCTATGTTTTTATTTCTGTAATAAATAATAAATAAATCAATAAATAAATAAAAATGGCTGTCAAGCCAGGATGTTGATGGTTTATTGTGGGTATGTTGTTTACATGAAGAAATCTGTGCTACAAGTTAAACAAAAGTTCAAATAAACAATTATATTTTGAACTTAAATAGTTTTTTTGTCCTGCGTTTGTTAATTTTATATTTGAATAGCCAAAATTACAAGTTTCAGTCTTTTAAATGCGATTGATTGCGATTAATTGCAAAAAGTGTGATTTAATTAGTTAATTTTTTAATCAATTGACAGCACTAATATATATTATATATATTATAAGAAATACTGTGAAAAATCCCTTGCTCTGTTAAACATATTTGGGAAATATTTGAAAAAGAAATTCACAGCAGGGCAATGATTTTTGAATTCAACTGTATGTATATTTGTTATAATTAGCTCCCAAATGCCACATTAAAATTAAGCAAAGTGCACTTTTAATTCTGCGTCTAATGCAATAACGTTGTAACCATGAATGCTAAATGTGTTGTGAGAGCTCAACAGTCAAGCGGCATCATGTTTTGTATCTTGACTGATGATGGTGGTGACAGAAAGGACTGTGTTTAGTCCTTAGCTACATCCTAAACTGCGCTTGAGTCATGGAAAGGTCCTCAAACGCTTCTTAAAATTGCGAACGGCGACGTAATTTACTAGCACCCTTCACGGATGACACATTCATGCAGAATGGAGATTTTCTGACTGATGTAACATGCCAAACAAATTCATTTAATCGGAGAGCTCAAGGGTAAGAAAAGCTTGCGCCGATGAGGCTGAATAATGTGGTGGCATTTCAGATGAAATTGGCACTATTTGCGCAGCAGAAGCGACAGAAATATGATAAACAGCAGCTTTGGTTATATGATTAAAAACACACTGATTTATTAACTGAAATGGTTCCTCCGCCAGTTAATATATAAGTTTGATTTTACTCCACAAATGATGCCGTATAATGTCTTTTTATTTTACAAGATGGAGTTCAGCTCAAAATAGCTCACCGATCATTTAGTACACCAGGCTTTAAATGCCAAGAATAAACAAAGTAAACACCAAGAGGGGTCTTCATAGCTTGTGCATCAGTTACTCTGGCAATAGCAAATAAACATCTGAATGCATTTTAAAGTATAACCTTGCTCTTTGCAACTTTACAAATTTCAAACTAAGAAAAGGGGTTTAAAAATGTCAAATGCAGTAAATATTTAAGTATTTAAGCTCAATATTCACTCAATTTGATCTTTACACTCATTGTTGGTTGTGAATTTTCTTCAAAACTGACTCCAGAGTTTTAAACAGTAGTGTGATTGCTGTTTTAACTAATGCAGTAAACAATAATAACATGGTAACATTTTAGTTTAGGTCCCGATATTAATCAGACACCCTAGTTTTTTACAATTTTTTGTAATAAAATGACTGATTTTGTGATCATATTTACCATATTAGGTAGCCTACTATGTTAGGTGTGCATTCTGACACAATGAAACTGAATAAATCGTAAAAATAAAGCTTCTTTATTTTGGTCTCGTCAAGACAAGATCTAAAATGGTAGGGATTAAGCCAAAGGGAGATTACTCTTATTTTTCTCTCTCTCAAATTTCACTCCCTGGAGCATCTGACATCATGTACCTCACACATAGGACTTGTGTTAGGGCTTCCCCTACTGTAATACACCTGAAGCACGGATTGCCGTAAAATTCGTCAATGGCAGGGAAGCGTTTTCTCTCGTTAAGTGCAGGGAAAGAGTTAAATGAAATAATTTATCGATAATACAAGCCATACATGTAAGGTAAATAATGTCATTCGATACGGTCATCCGGCAGGTCATCCTTGAACCAGTCTCGCTCATTGTAAGCTGCTTGCCTTTCTGTCTGTAACATCCGTTTGTTAGATGTTTGCTCCCACTTTTTTTGCAGTCTGAAGTGCGTCAAAACGCCGAATTCGTGCCATAGGATGTCTAAGCCAATCTTTGCACTGACTTCACATGTAAATCACTTCATCCACGTCTGCTTACTGTACAGGCTGCAAACAACAATCTCCCTCTCCTCCATGTAATGTAATGATCATGAGGGCGCAGGTCAGATGACATTAAGACACTCAAAAATCACGTGCACTGCGCATGCAATGTCTAGAAGTCTTGTAAAATAATTAATTGCAAATTAAAAATAAATATAAATTGATTATAGGTTTAGTATTGGATGTTTAATTAGTTTATTGATTTTTTTGCGATTATTTTGCATTTAAATTAAGAATTTTGCAGGATCGCAAAAATATGTTGATTTTGGATTGGATTCAGCAATCGCAAAATCGCGAAAACTAGGGGGTCTGATTAACAAACCATTAACTAACAATACTAGCTTAATAAACTAATAATTAGCTGTTTATCAAAAGTTAGTAAGTAGAAGTTGGGTTAGGGTTTGGGTTAAAATAGGTTATGCAGATAGGAACATACTGTGATGAACAGTATCTTAATAATAGGCAGGTAGTAAGCATGAATTAATAGCATGATTTGTGACCTAAACTAAAGTATTGCCTACTAACTTTATCATTTTTGTTTAAAACAATGCATGTGCATCAGTAAATTAGATCTGTGCATCAACGAGCAAAACACATTGCAGCCATGCCTGTTTAGGTGGGAATCATGCAAATTCAAGGTATTTTGACATGTATCTATTAGTGCTGGGATAAAATTTATCGCATACAAAAGTGTATTTTGACATAATATACATATGTATTTTTTTTTTTTTTTTGCTGCGCATGTGTGTGTAGGTTAGGACAAAAGTTAGGACAGTATCGAAAATGCAAATAAATTTTAATTTTGTCTGGTCAACTTTATCTCATTTGTAA
>NC_079452.1:30744141-30825641 GCF_903798145.1 Danio aesculapii | reverse complement strand
TCTTGGGTCCATGCGGGTTCCAATAGCTCTTCTGCAGTGTTTGTGATGATTTATCAGAAAAGTCTACCTTCTGTCACTTTTCAACTTGAAATCAAGTTATTATTTGTTGCTCTTACAACTGGGATAGATGACAAGACTTTTGTCAGGTAGTGTGTGTGTGTGTTTCTGTGTGTGTATGCATGCATGTGTATGTGTGTATATATATATATATATATATATATATATATATATATATATATATATATATATATATATATATATATATATATATATATATATATATATATATATATATTACATTTGTTATACAGGTAGCTTGCAAAGAGTTCCACATTGACCTGTAATTTAAAAACACCTGAAGAGTCATGCAACTATTGTTTTTAGTCCTCTATTTTTATTTCAGTTTAATGCTCAGTGCAACAGATCTCTAAGCTGGCAGCAGGACGTCGGTCTGTAGTGCTGTAGTGCTGTGCCTGGACTGTCATCATCCAAACTGGGTCGAAACAGACCAACCTCACAGGCACAAGCTGCCGCACTCCATCTTCCTGCAGTACACTGGCGTTTCTTATTACACTCCCTAACAAGCAGTCAGGTGGAGCTGGGTAAATGTGCCTCCCGTGTGCAGGTTCTGGGGAGCTCCAGAAATCTCTGCTCTCCTACAGTGGACTGAGAGAGGATCATGCTGGAGTTCGGTCAGGGGTGAAATGAGCTGCGCTGCGTCCCACCAGAGACGCTTATGGGGCACAAAGACTCCACAGCTGAGCTCAGGAGGAGAATAGAAAACAGTGATGAAAAGGAGAGCTGAGAAATCTTGTCTTGGATGAGAGACGGGAAGAAGTAGATGAGTAATTCTGATGAGGAAAAGACCAGTGCACTGATTTTCATGCACCTTGTCAACTTTGACATTTAATCACTTTTTGGCTTTCCATACATACAATTGAAGTCAGAATTATTAGCCCCCCTTGAACTTTTTTTTTTCTTTTTTAAATATTTCCCAAATGATTTTAAACAGAGCAAGGAAATTTTCACAGTATGTCTGATAATATTTTTTCTTCTGGAGAAAGTCTTATTTGTTTTATTTTGGCTACAATAAAAGCAGTTTTTAATTTATTAAAAGTCATTTTAAGGTCAATATTATTAGCCCCTTTAAGCTTTATTTTTTTCTACTGAACAAACATCTTTATACATATCTTTATACACTAACCTGCCTAGTTAACCTAATTAACCTAGTTAAGACTTTAAGGCCGCATTTACACTGCATTGTTCAAGTGACTCGATTTTTAAAAAAAAAATTTCTCCCATGTGGCACAAATCGGATATGGCCCATATACGTGTAAGCAGGGGTGTAGCGGACATTTTAAAAGTGGGGGGGACGGCTGTATGAGATCATATGTTTATATAATTATTAATCACCTGTTTCTAAATGGTCTGGCTCTAAAAGTGAGGCAGACGGATCCCCCCTGTCGGATCCCCCTGTATATATATATAAGGCGAACTGTGGCAACCCCTGATAAATAAGGGACTAAGCTAAAGGAAAATGAATGACTGTATGAATTCAGAACACTTTAACAGCCAGTCAATGCAATGCAACCAATCACAGCATTCTAACACCACCAAATGACTTGTGCCCATGTTTTTTTTAAATGTTTAAAACAGTACAGTACAGTTGGACTTGTATTCTTATTTTTGCAGTTTTAGATGGGAGACGGAGGTGATAAGTTCATCATAAGCGACCTCTGAGCAGCCAGAAGAGCTGAGCGCCCGCTGTGGAGGTAATTCACTCTGCTGTATTCACCTTCCAGACACATTGAGTGTGATACGCTGCCCGCTGTCTTATCTGCATCCACAAGCACATAAACATGCAGGCCGGCGTTCTGCTGTTCTCTCCCCGGATTCACACTCAAATTGATTTACTGCTGGAGCTAATAGGATCCGCGCAAGCGTGCCTTTAGCAGCGATACAGACTGGCATGTTGTGGCCACAGCGCAGAGAACTCGCATGTTACTGCTGGGATTCGGTGCCGTTATTCGGTGTTATTGAGCTGTTTTGTGACATTGCCATTGTGTTTGACTTTTTGCTATCAAGGACCCTTAAATGTCTGCGTAAGACCCTGTTTCTAAAGCCTGTTTCTGCGGCAGTAATGAATTATTGTGGTCAAAGAGATGTTTGCACCAAAAAAAAAAGAGGAAAGAGAAGGTTAACGGCATAGTTCACCCAAAGTTCAGCCAAATGTGCTCATCTTCATAAGTTTATTTTCTCTGTTGAACATAAAGATATTTTGAAGAATGTTGGAAACTGGTAGTCACTGACATTGATTAGTATGGAGAAAAAAATGCTATAGAAGTCAATGGTTACTGGTTTTCAGCATTCTTCTAAATATCTTATTTTGTTTTCAACAGAAGAAAGAAACAATTGGAGTGTACTGTAGGTAATCGATGACAGATTTTTTTTTATTTTATGGTGGACATCCGGTCATTTTAATGTATCTTTTGATAAAAAGTATGAATGAACAAACGAACACCATATGCAGATTAAAAAAATATATATTTAAAGAGACAGTTCACTATGATGAATGTATCTTTGATATAAGAATGTATCTTTGATATAAAGTATGAATGAACGGCATATGCAAATTAAAAAATGATATATAAAGAGACAGTTCACAATACTATGGAAGTCAATGTTTACAGGTACATGTCAATGGTTACATGTTTCCAGCATTTTTCTAAATATCTTCTCTTGTGTTCAACGGAAGAAAGACACAATCGGAGTGTAAGTAAACGATGACAGGATTTTTATTTTATAGTGGACATCCTGTCATTTTAATACATCTCTGATATAAAGTATGAATGAACGAACGAACACCATATGCAAATTGAACTTTAAAGAGACAGTTACAATATTATATTGTCACAGTAGTCACAATATATAGTCACAATACTATGGAAGTCAATGTTTACATGTTTCCAGCATTCTTCTAAATATCTTCTCTTGTGTTTAATGGAAGACACAATCGGAGTGTAGGTAAACGATGACAGGATTTTTATTTCATGGTGGGCATCTGGTCATTTTAATACATCTTTGATAAAAAGTATGAATGAACAAACGAACACCATATGCAGATTATAAAAATGATATTTAAAGAGACAGTTCACTATAATGAATGTATCTTTGATATAAAGTACGAATGAACGGCATATGCAAATTAAAAAATGATATATAAAGAGACAGTTCACAATACTATTGAAGTCAATGTTTACAGGTACATGTCAATGGTCACATGATTCCAGCATTCTTCTAAATATCCTCTTTTGTGTTCAATGGAATAAAGACACAATCGGAGTGTAAGTAAACGATGACAGGATTTTTATTTTATGGTGGACATCCTGTCATTTGAATGTATCTTTGATATAAAGTATGAATGAACGAACAAACACCATAAGCAAATTAAAAATTTTTTATTTATCAAACAATTTAAATCCTGTTGATCCATAACAAGTCATCGCTTACTTGTGCTCCAGTTGATTCTTTCTTCTGTTGAACACAAAGAAGATGTTTAGAAGAATGCTGGAAACATGTAACCATAGACTTCAATAGTATATTTTTCCAACTAATGGATGTCAGTGGCTACCAGTTTCCAACATTCTTCAAAATATCTTAAATATATTTATTTTTTTATCAAAGATAAAATAATAAATGACAGGATGTTCATTAACTGATAGGATAATCATTTACAATGTTACAGAAGATTAATATTTACATAAATGAAAGGCTTTTTTTTTTGCTTTGTTTAAAATCTTGAAAAATGCATCACAGTTTCAAATATCAAGAAACATACATGACAAAAACAACTTCTAACTGCTAAACAACTGTTGATAATTCTTAATGACATGAAGTGTTTTTGAAACAAGTAATCAGATTTACATTTTTTTAAATAGTTTTAAATATGTGTGTGATAATGATCTTTGCTATGCAACATAGACTCGTTCTGCCATTCGGCTACACACACCGTTCCTATTCGCATTTACCAGCTGACCGCTTCCGTTTGGACAGCTTTCTCACTGTTACCAGTTTGTCCAGTAGGCCGCCATGTACGGAGAAGGACTTGAGACGCAGAGAGGAGTTGACCCAAGGATGGGGTGAGGGTGCGGCGAAGAATTGTTGCAGAAATCAGGTAAAACAAAAACAGAAGCCAAATCATAAAATGAACAAGTAAATATCAGGGTGAGAATGTGGTAAAATCTGAAAACATGGTAAAAATCAAACGAGAGCTTTTCTTGTTCTGGATTGGTTGGGAAAACACTGCAGTTGGGTTTAGGGAAGGAGGATGGTGGGTCAGTCGATCAGTCAATTAGTCAGTCAGTCAGTCGACAGTGGCCTCTGGTGGATTTATTTGAGAGCAGCAGGTGCGAATGGCTCTCGCGAGAGAAATTTGAGATCTCAAAAAGCATACACAGCAGCCTCTGGTGGACTTGCAGAAAAAAAAAAAAACGTAGCTGCTAGGACGTATTTGCAGCTCTCCAGAAATATATACAGGGGTATTTCAGAATGAGCCTGGGTTGTTGCAATGATGTTTACTTTTTGAAAGTCTTCCAAAACGTTACATCTTAAAATCTATCGTTTATCCCTCTCATTTTTTTTTTTTACAATAACATTTCAAAAATAAATAAATCAAAGTATGTATCAATCAACATTGGTGGGCGGGGGGACCGCACTCCTACGTAAAGTTGCGGTCGATCTGCAAACCGCTCCAATTGGTCCACCGTTTTTATGTTGTTAAATTGAAAAAACTGGGAAAGTTTATATCACCCCAATATGACGGTCTATACACCATACATGCACATATGCCAAGTTATAGTGACTACGATTCTGGATTTGCCTTTATTCATCTGTTTGCACCTGTGTTGACCCTTGCTTGCCTCACTACCGAATAAACCTGCACTTGGATCCTAACGTTGTCTCTGTCACTCCACGTGCTACACTACATGAGGAAGCAACAGCTATATTACAGCAATTTAAAAGCACATGTTCATTAACTGATGTTGCAGCTGATAATGTGATTTTAAAAAAGTTTTCTACTTGAGAAAAGATCTCAAGTTTTCTAAAATCTATAATTGTAACGTAAGTAACACAATTGCATTGACTTTAGTGCCTCTATCAAATTACACACATTTAAAATGTAATTTGTTACATTCATAATACTTAATTGTATCTGCAATATTGTATATTTTTTTTATATTACTTCTCTTGTAGTTTTATTGATGTTGGACTATTGTACGGTGTCCTTAAGTTGCCAGAAAGGCACCTTTAAATAAAATGTATTATTATTATTATCATTATTATTATTATTATAAAATATGTTTAAAGCATATTGATTGGGGGTGTAACGGTACACAGAGGTCACCTTTCTGTATGTACCTTGGCGTCACGGTTAAAAAAACAGTAATTGTGCATAATATTCAGTAAGTTAAACTTTGTCCTATGCATTAACAGCCTAATCCTAATGAATAGTTTAATTCTGTTTTTAATCAATTACAACTTATTCTGAGGTGTTTATCCTGATATCCAACTCTGCTCAACAAAATAAAAGTAAGGCAAGGCAAGGCAAGTTTATTTATATAGCACAGGGGTGTCCAAACGTGGTCCTGGAGGGCCGGTGTCCTGCTGATGTTAGCTCCAACTTGCCTCAATACACCTGCAAGGATGTTTCTAGAAAGCCTGGTAAGAGCTTGATTAGCTAACACAGTGGCAATTCAAAGTGCTTCCCATAAACAGGAATGAAAGAGACATGTATGAAAGTAAAAAATAAAGACGAATAGTATAAAAACAGATTAAATGTATTAAAACAGGTTATGAACGAATTAAAAAGTAGTGCAAAAGGAATGAAGTGTTTTGTTCTTTTGTTGTTTTGTTGAGTTATAAAAGACAGAAAGCTCTCTATATTGCTGAAGTAGAAGTAAAAAAATAATAAATCATAAAATAAAATATATAGTTAAATATTTGATTTCATGTAAATGTCCTCTGTTTTCTGACCTGATGCCTGTTTTGTTAGACACAGGGCAACATGACGAACACATGTACTCCAAACCCCAGAGAGAAGCAGCAGAAAACAGAGGATGACAGTAAAGAATGGAGCTGTGGAAAGGACTGTCCCATGGTAACCTCCACAACTAAACTGAAGAGATGAAAGCATTGGTATTTGAGGAGTGTGTGAGCTGAGGGTCCTGCTGGGCTTTTGTGCCTTTATTCCTTTATTCCAGTCTCCTTCTCTTCTTCTTTCTCTCTCTCTCTCTCTCTCTCTCTCTCTCTCTCTCTCTCTCTCTCTCTCTCTCTCTCTCCATCTCACTGCTGCTCACCTGAGTATGATGGATGTTGCAGTCTCTTTGTATTACCTTCTCACCCAAAGTCTCTCTCCAAGAGTTCCTGCACTTCTCTCTGAATTGGAAAAAGGGCAATGTGTGTGTGTGTGTTTTACCTTTTATTTCCCCTAGAAGAGTGAATCTCACCAAACCTGTCAAAAACATAACCCGGTCAAACCTCCCAAAAAATGAGGTTTTCATTGTAGTCATTTGAGTTTGAGTTGATGTTTAAAGCATATTTATTATGGGTGTAACGGCTCACAGAGGTCACCTTTCGGTATGTACCTTGACGTCACGGTTAAAAAAAAAACAGTAATTTTGCATAAGATTCAGTAAGTATGATTTTAAAGGGTTACGAAACACCAAAACACATTTTTTAAAGATGTTGGCAGTCATACATGTGTCCCACTTTGCTAAAAACACTATTAGGACATATATTTATTTCACAAAAAAAAAATTGTGTTGTTTTTGCGAGCAAATTTGTTCTTCCAGGTGAAAAGAAATTTTAAAGCCACGTCACGGCCATGAGATCCTTGTATAAATTCCAGCATGGAAACTGGATGTCTCTACCAACTGGTACAACATGACGTCTTTGGCCCTTTAACTTTGTCCTATGCATTAATAGCCTAATCCTAATTAATAGTTTATATCTGTTTTTAATTAATTACAACTTATTCTGAGGTGTTTATCCTTATATAACCGTATGTGCTTAACCTCATATAACCTTGCTCCAAAACAGCTGTGACTTTGTGTGATTGATAACCGAGAAGTTAACTCCTAAGCAAAATATTACAACTCTTTTCTTTCAGAGTGTGCTCATTTACTGGAAGAATCACTGATGGGAGGGGTGCAGGCTCACTCTCTTATGTGCTCTGTTATGCTGATCTGGATGGAGGATCTTTCTTACTGAAACACCCCTGGGCGGGGCTGAAGATAGACGACGGTAATTCAGTGAAGAACGGTTCCAGAAAGCAGGTGAGACAAAAACAGAAGACAAAAAAATTATATATTTGATTAAATTTTGCCTATTTTTGGGCACCGGTGTCCTCCTTAGTCAAGAGTATTGTCATTGAATGCTTCCTATTCAAGTTCTTGAACAAATTGCTGGTCGAGTTAAAAGCAGTTGAAAGTTCTTTAGAGACTGGACGTAGACTGCATTTCACAGCAATATTTTTGTTTTTACGCTCAATGAAATCAAAGTAATGTCTGTATTTGTACTTGAAGCAATTCACAGCAATTTAAAAGTGAAAGCGGATTTAAAAACGAATGTTCATTTACTGACCTTGCAGCTGAAAACGTGATTTAAAAAGTTAACAACTTGGTACTTGTTATCAGCAAAATGTTACAACTCTTTTCTTTCAGGGTGTGCTTGTTTACTGGAAGAATCACTGATGGGAAGGGTGCAAGCTCACTCTCTTGTGTGTTCTGTTACGTGTAGGTGTAACTTTTTCTGTTCAGATTAGCTGTTCTGCCTGACAACTAATGATTGGGTTGATCTGGATGGAGGATCTTTCTTACTGAAGTGCCCTCGGGCGAGGCTGAAGAGACGATGATAAATATGGGGACGGGAGGGGGGAAATGTGTGTGTGCAGCTGACACAGACTGTCAGTGTTGCTGTTCTCTGACAACCAGAGCTCCGTATGCATTATCCATCTAATTAATTAAATTGATTGAATTTATTTAAAGTCTCTGGCTGATGTTTAAACCTGGGAGGACTAGGAAAAGTCCAACATAAGCTTCAAAACAGAAATCTCTTTTAGGGAAAATGCTAGCCTTACTATGTCCATCCATAACAGCGGTTGCAGTGGAATAGTCTCCTCGCAGCAAGAACGTCCCTGGTTCGCATGTTCTCCCAGTGTAGGCATGTGTTTCCTCCAGGTGCTCCGGTTTCCCCCACAGTTCAAACACGTGTTCTATAGGTGAATTGAATAAACTAAATTGGCCGTAATGTATGAGTGTAAATGTGAATGCATGTATGGGTGTTTCCCAGTACTGGGTTTTGGATGGAAGGGCATCCGCTGTGTAAAACATATGCTGGAATAGTTGGTGGTTCATTCCACTGTGGCATTTCCTGATAAATAAGGGATTAAGCTGAAGGAAATTGAATGAATTACAGTAATGAATGACCACAATAATCCCAAAACAAGCCTTCTTTTCTTGGTCTTTGCTGTGAATTATGGCCTACACGTGTTTTTGCAGGACACATTTTCCTCCAGCATGTTATGAGAGCTTTTTGGTGTATCGTCATTCTTTCTCCATTCATCTATCTCTCACCTCTTCTATCCGCTCAAACAAAGAAAGGGCAGAAACCCATTGTGCGTCTGATGGATCTTTCACTGAGGCCCAGAAAAGATATGCGCTTACATGTGTGCCCTTTCTGCCGGCCATCTAAATTCAACCCAAGGCCATTAATACACACGTGCCTGTATATGAGCACAGGAAAGGCCAGCGTTCGCATGATCTATGCCTGCACTTCCTGCTGGGCTTAATCACACTTCCTGCCGCCTTTTGATCTGACGCACAGCACTTAAAACTCTCGCCTGTTAACTGTATTCGCTCTCAGACGAGAAAAGGGCACGTCTCGTATGAAGTGTGCATGCTGAAGTGTGCTTAATCTAATTTAGAAAGACGAATCGTTTTCAGCCTTGATGAGGCTTCATCAAAGTGAGCCAAAAAGAGGGTGAGCAAATGAGGAGGAGAAATATCATGCTAAGGAAAGGAGAAAGCGCTTAATGGAGCATTAATGGATTTATGACCTGGAAAAAAAGGTTATACCAGCTTATAAGGAAAGTTCACCCAAAAATGATAATTCTGTCTCCATTTAACCTCTCTTTACTTGTTTTAAACCTGGGAGTTTCATTCTTCTGTTTAACGTAAAAGCAGATATTTTGAAGAATGCTGAAAACCGGTAACCATTGACTTCCTTAGTACTAATTGAAACTCATAAATGTCTGGAACAATTTGATGGACAGGAAAAGGTTATGCCAGCTGTATATATAAAGGGTTATACCGAAGAATGCTGAAAACCGGTAACCATTGACTTCCATAGTATTCCTACTATGAAAGTCAATTGTTTCAGTGAAAGATTATACCAGCTTAAAGGGATATTTTACTCAAAAATGATAATTCTGTCATAATTTAACCTCCCTTTAATTGTTTCAAACCCTTAATGAGTTTCTTTTTTTCTGTTGAACGCAAGAGAAGATATTTCGAAGAATGCTGAAAACCGGTAACCATTGATTCCATAGTATTGGTTTAAACTCATAAATGTTTGGAACAATTTGATGGAGAGTAAAAGTTTATACCAGCTTAAAGGGATAGTTCACCCTCTTTATGAGTTTCTTCCTGCTGTTGAACACAAAAGAAGATATTTTAATGAATGCTGAAAACCGGTAACCATTGACTTCCATAGTATTCATTTAAACTCATAAATGTTTGGAACAATTTAATGGAGAGTAAAAGGTTATACCAGCTTAAAGGGATAGTTCACCCTCTTTATGAGTTTCTTTCAGCTGTTGAACGTAAAAGAAGATATTTTAATGAATGCTGAAAACCGGTAACCATTGACTTCCATAGTATTCGTTTAAACTGATAAATGTCTTCAACAATTTGATGGAGAGTAAAAAGTTATACCAGCTTAAAGGGATAGTCCACCCTCTTTATGAGTTTCTTCTGTTGAAAACAAAAGATATTTCGAAGAATGCTGAAAACCGGTAACCATTGACTTCCAAAGTATTCCTACTCAGAAAGTCAAAGGTTTAAGCTTTCTTCAAAATATCTTCTTTTGTGTTCAGCTGAAGGAAGAAACTTTAAACTTTAAGGGATAATTCACCCAAAAATGATAATTCTATCATCATTTAACTACCTTTACTTGTTTCAAACTTGTACTTGTGTTTTTTTCTGCTGTTGAACATAAAAGAAGATATTTTGATTAATGCTGAAAACTGGTAACCATTGATTCCACAGTATTCAATTAAACTCATAAATGTTTGGAACAATTTGATGGAGAGTAAAAGGTTATACCAGCTTAAAGAGATAGTTCACCCTCTTTTTGAGTTTCTTTCTGCTGTTGAACACAAAAGATATTTCGAAGAATGCTGAAAACCGGTAACCATTGACTTCCATAGTATTCATTTAAACTCATAAATGTCTGGAACAATTTGATGGAGAGTAAAAGGTTATACCAGCTGTATATATAAAAGGTTATACCGAAGAATGCTGAAAACCGGTAACCATTGACTTCCATAGTATTCCTACTCAGAGAGTCAAAGGTTTAAGCTTTCTTCAAAATATCTTCTTTTGTGTTCAGCTGAAGGAAGACACTTTAAACTTTAAGGGATAATTCACCCAAAAATGAAAGTTTACCCTCTTTATGAGTTTCTTTCAGCTGTTGAAAACAAAATATATTTCGAAGAATGCTGAAAACCAGTAACCATTGGCTTCCATAGTATTCCTACTTAGAAAGTCAATTGTTTCAGTGAAAGATTAAATTCTGTCATCATTTATCCTCCCTTTAATTGTTTTAAACCCTTTATGGGTTTCTTTTTTTCTGTTGAACGCAAGAGAAGATATTTAGAAGAATACTGTAAACCAGTAACCATTGACTTCCATAGTATTCCTACTTAGAAAGTCAATGGTTTTAGCTTTCTTCAAAATATCTTCTTTTGTGTTGAGCTGAAGGAAGAAACTCATAAATGTTTGGAACAGTTTGATGGAGAGTAAAAGGTTATACCAGCTTAAAGAGATGGTTCTCCCAAAAATGATAATACTGTCCTAATTTAACCTCCCTTTTCTTGTTTCAAACATTTCTGAGGTTCATTCTTCTGTTAGAATCAGAATCAGAATCAGAATCGGTTTTATTGCCAAGTGTGCTTCACACACACAAGGAATTTGTTTTGGCTACAGAAGCTTCCAGTGTACATAAAGTGACATGTGACAACACAAAATAATCTGAAAAAAAAAATAATAATAATAAAAAAAAAAAATAATAAAAAAATAAAATAAAAAAATGATGAACATTAAACAGATGCGGTTAGTGAAGAAACCTGGATGTTGAGTTGTATGTACAGATTGTTATAAATATACAGGTTATAAGGTGCTGTGTACAAGTGCGAATGTAGAAAGTATTGCATTGTACATTGATATAAGGTGCTGTGTACAAGTGCGTATGAGAAAGTGTTGCACATATTTATTGCACAGTAGGGGAATATTTAACTGTTCATAAGGTAGACAGCCTGAGGAAAGAAACTTTTCCTGTGTCTGGCTGTTTTTGTGCTCAGTACTCTGAAGCGCCGACCAGACGGTAACAGTTCGAACAGGTAGTGTGCTGGGTGTGAGGCGTCCAGAGTGATTTTGCGAGCCCTTTTACTCACTCTGGAAGAGTACAGTTCTTGAAGTGTAGGAAGGGTAGTGCCAGTGATTCGTTCAGCAGTCCGGACTATTCGCTGTAGTCTACGGAGGTCAGATTTGGCAGCTGAGCCGAACCAGACGGTGATTGAAGTGCAGAGGATGGATGGTTAAACACAAAAGGAGATATTTCAAAGAATGCTGAAAACCGGTAACCATTGACTACCATAGTATTTTTAAACAAAAGTCAATGATTTTTGAGCATTCTTCAAAATATCTTCTTTTGTGTTTAGCTAAAGAAAGAAACTCATAAATGTTTGGAACAATTTGATGGGCAGGTTATACCAGCTTAAAGGAAAAGTTCACCCAAAAATCATAATTCTGTCATCATTTAACCTCCCTTTACTTGTTTCAAACCTTTTATGAGTTTCTTTTTTGATTAAACGCAAAAGAAGATATTTTGAGGAATGCTGAAAACCGGTAACTATTGAGTTCCATAGTTCAATTCAATTCAATTCAATTCAATTCACCTTTATTTGTATAGCGCTTATACAATGTAGATTGTGTCAAAGCAGCTTCACATAAAAGGTCACAGTAAATTGGAACAGTGTAGTTCAGTTTGTAGTGTTTAAGTTCAGTTCAGTTTAGCTCAGTTCAGTGTGGTTTAATAATCACTACTGAGAGTCCAAATACTGAAGAGCAAATCCAACGATGCTCAGCTCTACAGATCCCGAACCATGCAAGCCAGTGGCGACAGCGGAGAGGGAAAAAAAACTTCACTAATGGCAGAAGTGAAGAAAAGAAAAAATCTTGAGAGAAATCAGGCTCAGTTGGGCACGACCATTTTAATTTCTCCGCTGGCCAAACGTCTTGTGCAGAGCTGCAGTCTCAGCGGCGGAGGCTGGAAGCTGGCATCAGCGAAGACTCGTCTGTCTCTGGAGCGTCACAGAAATCAGTCTCATGTTCTCCACTCCTCCATGACCATCACAGTAGCTGCTCAGGATACGGTCTGGTCCAGGATATGGAAACCTTGGGATCATCTCGTCGTTGGTCTTGGATCGAATCAGTGACTCTGCATAGTCTGAGGGCCTCGGGAAGAGTATCCCCAAGTGGAAATGGAGAATAAAGAAAATAATTAGCGTAGCTGATGTTCACAGTGTATATCAACAAGATGCAGAACCTGTGTGGAAGCCCCCTAAGTGGTGCACTAAGTGTATGCTTTACTGAACAGATAGGTCTTTAATCTAGTTTTGAATTGGGAGAGTGTGTCTGAGCCTCGGACGTTATCAGGAAGGCTATTCCAGAGTTTAGGAGCTATAAATGAGAAAGCTCGACCTCCTTTACTCGACTTTGCTATTCTAGGTACTACCAGAAGCCCTGAGTTTTGAGACCTTAAAGAGCGAGTTGGATTGTAGCGAGACAGAAGATTGGTTAGATAAACTAGATTATTTAAAGCTTTATATGTAAGAAGCAATATTTTAAATTCGATACGAAACTTAACAGGCAGCCAGTGTAAGGAGGATAAAATTGGGGTGATGTGATCAAATTTTCTAGACCTGGTAAGAACTCTGGCAGCTGCATTTTGTACTAATTGAAGTTTGTATTGATAGTATTTGTTTATGAAAGTCAATTATTTTTAGCTTTCTTCAAAATATCGTCTTTTGTGTTGAGCTGAAGGAATAAACTTATAAATGATTGGATTCATTTGAGAGAGAGTAAATAGTGAGTGTTCATCATTTTGGGGTGAACTATCCCTTCAGAGGGACAATTTAGCCTAAACTGATTCTGTTGATGCCACTTTTGGGTGGAAGTAAAAACATGCTGTTTTAGAGTGCGTCATTTTAAATGCAAATGTGCTGCTGCTACTGCACCTTTTCCAAAAGGAGGTGGTGCCTTTACAGCTTGTGCATCTCTTACTGCAGCTAAAGAAGGACAATTCTTGTGTGTTAAAGTCACTTTAAATAATGGCATTTAAAAAAAATGTATTTTTGGTATACACCATAGACTGTAAAATATATGGACGGAGTATCCGTGACGTCACCCATAGGTTTCTGAACACTGCAAAAGAAGCTACAAGTAGGCGCGGCCAACCGTCGCCATTTTGTTCGCGCATCATCGCACCCACGGCGGGATACCAAACAAGGGCAAAAAGGCGGAGAGTGAGCGGAGCTACAGACACCTGCTGGCACTTGCTTAGACCTGGCAGACAGACTTTACTTTGGGAGAAACGCTTGATACTTTATTACCTGCGACTCGTTTGTGTTCTGACCACATGTGCTTGGTTGTACACTATATCAATAAAGTGTTTAGACTTTTAAAAACACTGTTGTAATACAGTGAGCCACTAAGCATTGCTCTTATGACGTTTTTCTACAGGAGGAAAACCCGAATTACTTCCAAACACTTCAGATATAGTGTGTGTTAGTAAATGCAAGTCTATTGATGAACTCCAGGCATAACACTGTAGGACAACGCTTCAGATGACTGTTCTAGAACCTACAGCTAATCAATCTGTCACATTATGGAGTGCTTTACAGCTCTAAAGAACATTATAAATGATAAATGATCTTAAATAAAACACACATTTATAGAGATGGTATACAAGTTTATAACTTTACTCACATGGGAAACGAGGCAACATAAATGGTTTGTAATCACAATTAAATGCACACAGCATCCCATATCATCTGATAATTGTAAGAAATAAGTCCAAAAGGCAGCTGACTGTGTAAAGCCACATAAAACAAAACAAAAATACGATGAATATGCCGAGATCAGTGGCTAATCTGCCGGATTCAGCTGAGGTGAAGTGACAGCGACCAGCGAGACCTAGCTGTCACTCAAGTGGCCACGCCCTTAATTATGCAAACTTAATATAACCTAATATAAAGGAAATGGATGAGTTATAAAAAAATTCACCCCCCTCACAGTTGTCATGGAGGGTAATAATAGCTATATGAACCAAAATCGTTCTTTGTACCAGGCTGTAAACACCTTTTTTTCTGCTGTAAAGTTGGCCATTCTAACAGTGGGCTAAATTGCAATTTGCTCTATTATGGAGCCAGGACTAGCGGAATTTTGATGAATTGCAGTTTCAGCTACTTTCGTATTGGCTTCCCGAGGGAGAGTGGGAGGTTGCCGCTTGGTATACACTCACATGCAGCCTAAGAATGTATAGGTACAATCTGATCAAGTAATTAAAAGTCTTATGTATACAAATAAAGAGTATAAAAGTAAGTTTTATTAATTAAAATGTTTATTTTTTAGCCAATAACTTTATCGTGAACTTTTATCACATCATTTTTTTTTGGTCTGTCTCCAGCAGGTAAGGTCTGCTGCAGAAAAAATAAATAAAAAAGTCAGCGCCCAAAGAAGGGTTTGCTGGTGTAGAATATTGGTAGATCTGGCCTTTAGTACTTGCCTAACCATGTGGCTGGGGAGCAGAGGATGATGAGCTGGATGAAGCAGAAGGTTGAAGGGGCTTGATCTGTTTTAATGAGTTTTGGGAGAATCTGAGTCTGCGGAGACATTCAGAGCCTCAACAGCGACTAACCGCTCACACAGTAACTGACAGCAACTCTCACTTCAGCTTTTACTTTCTCTTACATGCTCTCACATCTCCTCACTTTTCCTCTTGTACTGTGTTTCACTCTTATGATGGCATTTTTTTCTTGGTGAATAATGTTAATGGGACACCTATGATGAAAATCATCTTTTGTAAGCTGTTTGGACAGAACTGTGTGTAGGTATAGTGTGTCCACAATCATACTGGAGTTATATAAACCCAATAAGTCTTTTTTTTAGTTTCCTGATGTTAAAATTGGGCTCAAATCCCACTGATTTTGAGGCCCACTGCAATGTGATGTAGGAGTGCGGTTTTTCCCGCCCCCCGAATTGATTGACAGACACCATGTTTCTATAATGACATTCATACACGTGTCCATAGAACATTTTTTTGCAAAGAAACTGAGATTAAAATATCTGTCTCTGTGATTTTTATAAGTTGAAACAGCCTGATCTATTTTACGTTTTGTCAGTTTAGTGGCTAATTCGTACGAAGAGTTCAGTCGTACGAAATTGTACGATTTTAAAAAGCAGGCGTGGCACCTAACCCCACCCCTAAACCCAACCGTCATTGGGGGATGAGCAAAGTAGTAAATTATACGAATTAGATCATACGAATTCATGCGAATTAGCCACTAAATCAAAAAGTTACCAATTGCCGTGAGATTGTGTTGGTTGAAAACCTTTTTAAAACAGAGCATGTTTGTAATAAAGACAGTAAAATCACTATGTAATAGAGTGGAGGAACTTCATCAGTGTCTGTATCTATCACTGACTGCTGTTTATCTGATGTAACCCAGGAGAAGCAGACACACATGTGGGAGCGGTGGGTGGGGAGAAGCAGCTCTTTTGCATTGAAAGTCACAGACTACAAAAAAACAAGCAACAGTATATTATACACCAAAATGGGCAGATTCTGGAGGCTCTAATAAATGATCTGATGGGTATTTTCAGTCGAAACTTTACAGACACATTCTGAAGACACCAAAGGCTTATCTTATATCTTGTAAAATGGGTAAAATAGGTATCGTTTAACATTCAGATTATGTGTGAATTTGGAGACCTCAGAGACCCTCAGAAAATAGACTTAACATTTAACCATCAATTTTCCCCCCTAAATTATTTCAGAAGATGCAGCTTGCATACACCATGCTCATCCCATCCCTCAGCTCCTCATAAAGTCATCAATCGGTCAGACGCAATCACGTTTTATTTGACACCAGGCTGTTTTTTTCCCCCTAGGCACTCTATGAAATTAAGAGATGTTCAACTAAATGTTGAATTACGTGAGCAAAGCCAATTGAAAGAGCTCCACCCTGATTTATGGATGCAATTACAGCACACCTTCACACCCATCTCTCTCTTTATCTTCTATATATTCATTTTCTGAAGGACTTCTGAAGATACGTCCAAATTGTGGTATATATATATATATTTTTTTGTGGATTCTAAACGTTTCACATCCATGCACATATCTTTTAAATGGTGTAATATGTATGTCACACCTACGGGGGTTGGATAATGAAACTGAAGTGCCTTGTTTTAGACCATAATTATTCAATGGTATAGGGTAGGGCCTTGTTTTGTGGGCAATACAGCATCAGTTGGTCTTGGGAATGATAGATACATGTCCTGCACAGCGGCCAGAGAGATTTTGAGCCATTCTTCTTGCAGAAAAGTGGCCAGGTTATTACATGAAGCTGGTGGAGGCAAACGTTTCCTGACTTCTCCAAAACACCCCAAAGTGGCTCAATAATATTTGGGTCTGGTCACTGTGCAGGCCATGAGAGATGTTCAGCTTGACTTTCATGTTCATCAAACTACTCTGTCACCAGTCTTGCTGTATGTATATGAGCATTATCATCTGTATACTGTATGTGGGGCTGTAAACAAACACAGACAGAGACGTAGGGTATACTAAACTCATGTTAGCATTCGCATTACGTTTTTTATGAAGATATATGCGTTTCCATTAAGCAATTTTAAATGCGGTCTTCACAAATGAAAATAGGTGGATTGTTGTTGTTGTTACATGCAGGGTTCTTCTTTCTTTTGGTCATGTGGTATTGTGATGTCATCATTTCCAAAAAGTAGCATTAGTTATTAACAAAATGTAAACAAACAAAACAAAATGTTAAAGGCAGCGTTTTGAGATTTATTCATTTATTTATTCATTCATTCATTTTCTTTTCGGCTTACTCCCTTTATTAATCTGGGGTCGCCACAGAGGAATGAACCACCAACTTATCCAGCATAAGTTTTATGCAGCAAATGCCCTTTCAGCTGCAACCCATCACTGGGAAACATCCATACACACATTCACACACATACACTACGGACAATTTCGCTTATTCAATTCACGTATACCACATGCGTTTGGACTTGTGGGAGAGACCGGAGTATCCGGAGGAAACCCACATGAACACAGGGAAAACATGCACACATAAATGCCAACTGACTCAGCCTAGGCTTGAACCAGCGACCTTCTTGCTGTGAGGCGATCATGCTACCCTCTGCACCACCGTGACGCCCTGATTTATTTATTTATTTATTTATTTATTTATTATTTGTTTTACTCTGTAGCCCAACATTGAAAATATTCAGGGCACCAACAATGGCTTTGCTGTATTTATGAAAGTCTGAAACTGCAGACATGCCTTATTCCGTTGCTGTGTGGAAGGGTCCTCAACTCAACCAGAAGACCCCAGCCATAATAATTATAACAATAATTTATTGCTAAATACATAAATTATTATTTGTAATTTTTGATATCATTCATTTATTCATTTTCCTTCAGCTTAGTCCCTTTATTCATCAGGGGTCGTTACAGCGGAATGAACCACCTGCATATGTTTTACACAGCGGATGCCCTTCCAGCCGCAACCCAGTACTGGGAAACACCCATACTCGTACATTCGCCAACATACACACTATGGCCAATTTAGTTTATTCAATTCACCTACAGTATGTCTTTGGACTGTGTGGGAAACCGAAGCACCGGGAGGAAACTCACGCCATGAGGAGAACATGCAAATCCACACAGAAATGCCAACTGACCCAAACCAAACTCAAACGATCTCTTGCTGCCTCCAATTTTTGCTATCAGAATTGATACAAAGAAGGATAATTGTTACATTGTATGTCAAAGATAATAAATCAAAACATTTTAAATGCACGTTTTTCTCCAAAGTTTGCATGTGTATAATTATAAAACTGTTGCACATATTTAACCATAAGTAGTATTAAATATTTCTTAATTTCATTTCAGATTTAGGTTGTTAGCCAACTTTTTTTATCCTAAATTTTAAGGCCAATTCTCAGAGATAATAGGAAACAAATATGGCTTAAAATAGTTGAATTGTACAGTTGAAGTCAGAATTATTTGAATAATATTTTTTTTTAATATTTCCCAAATAATGTTTAACAGAACAAGGAAATTTTTACAGTATGTCTGATAATATTTTTTCTTCTGGAGAAAGTCTTATTTGTTTTATTTTGGCTAGAATAAAAGCAGTTTTAATTTTTTTATGAACCATTTTAAGGTCAAAATTATTAGCCCCTTTAAGCAAATTTTTTTTCAATGGTCTACAGAACAAACTATTATGTTTAGAAATGTGTTGAAAATAATCTTCTCTCCGTTAAACAGAAATTGGGGGGAAAAATAAACAGGGGGGGCTAATAATTCAGGGCGGCTAATAATTCTGACTTCAACTGTATATGGTGGTCAAAAACCAAATGTGGCCCCCTTTGCAAATAGCTGATACTTTTTTTTTTTGCTTTTAAAGGGGAGTATTAAGTATTGCTGCAATTAGAAAAGTATCTCATTGTATATATTTAAGTGGCATGAAACATACTTGTCTAAATGACACAAATATTATTCTGTGTTTCTGTAACTCTAGAACAGGGGTAGGGAACCTATGGCTCGGGAGCCACATGTGGCTCTTTGACCAAAAATATGTGGCTTTCCCTTAAATTCCCTTTTTAATGTATTTTTACAGCAAAATTAATAAGAACTCAGTTTACAATAAAAGCGGTGCTGTGAATTAACTTGAATTGCGACACTAATAAAGGGCAAGCAACTTACATTTTTATGGTCACCTCGTACAAGTAGATTCAAACAGCATTCATGAGTGGTGATGGCGAAAGAGAACAATCCTATAAATTGTCCTTTCTTCATTTATGGACTTGCTCAACGTGATGCTTTATATTTGTTTATTTTTGAGTTGTACAGGGAAATAAATGAAAAAAGGATGTAAGATACACTCCAATGGCTCTTTAAAAAAATTAATTTGCTAAAAAAATCAGAAATGGCTCTTTGCTAAATAAAAAAAAAAGTTTCCCAACCCCTGCTCTAGAAGATACTAAAGATATCTTAATATAATTTTAGAAATATTTTTTAAAGAACATTTCCTTTGGCTTCACACTTTTTAAGGCTCTAAATGCCTCAGTTTCAAAGTTATTGGGATCTCTGTACCCTGCTGAAAAATCCAGCTTAAACCAGCCTAGGCTGGTTGGCTGGTTTTAGATGGTTGACCAGCCTGGTTTTAGCCATTTCCAGGCTGGTTTGCAGCCATTTCCAGCCTGGTCTTAGCTGGTCAGGCTGGAAAATGACCAGCTAAATCCAGCTAAAACCAACTTGACCAGCCTGGTTTAAGCTGGACATAGCTGGTTTTGGCTGGGCTCCCAGCCTGGCTAGGCTGGTCAAGCTGGTTTTAGCTGGTCGTTTTCCAGCCTGACCAGCTAAGACCAGGCTGGAAATGGCTGGAAACCAGCCTGGAAATGGCCAAAACCCCTCTAAAACCAGGCTGGTCAACCAGCTAAAACCAGCCAACCAGCTTAGGCTGGTTTAAGCTGTTTTTTTTTTTCAGTAGGGTGAAGGCTTCTTAAAAGTTGCATGCTCTTTGTGGCATAAATACACGTAAGAGAATAGTGTTTGGAATAACTGTCTGGATTGGTCAACCATCTTCTTCATCATCCTTATTGACAGACTCTTCCACAGAATTCTCACTTACAGTCTGTCTCTTGTAAATGGCAATAGAAGTTTTGTACACCTTGACAGAAATCAACTGTATAGGATCAACGTTTAGACCCATTCAGTACATAGCATTGAATGATTTTTGAACCAAAATGTGTTGATTTTCATACCTTAAAGAATATTTCTCATTGCTTTATACCTGTTTATTTGTAAAACAGATCTATCTGAACACTATTGCATTGTCTTGCAAAATTTATGAAACTAGTTGTTTATTAAACAGGACACCTGCTTTATAAACTCAGAGCGGTATATGTGCAATAAACCTGCTTGATTTTATGTGGATTGTTTACAAGTTCTGTGTTTGGCCTGTGTCGGTTGTCCAGTGCTGTTTAAAGCACCTGGTAAAAGCAGTCTATATGCTTATAACCTTGCGGTTGCAGATCAATGAATTTCAGTAAAACACAACAGAAATAACATTATACAGCACACCTAGAAGCACCAAGATAATGGTGTGCATAGTGATGTTAGCATGTTTGCCTCGTTACCATAGAAATACAGTATTTTATGACGGGAATAGAAGACAATTTTACGTTTTGACCCTTGCCACTGTCATGACACTCAGCGTGAAACAAGTTTTCTGTTTGATGTGCACAATTACAGACGCACAATGCAGTACGAGATGATTTTAATTTACATCTTAACTATGGTAAATGATGTTCAAATCAAATAAATGCATGGATCCAATATACTGATAAACAGGAGATTTTTTTCTTTTGAAGATTACACTTATTGTTGACAAATGCAATCACATGCAAAGCATTCTGGAACTGCAAATCCACTATTAGGGTTAAGTAGACAATACAATTACTCTGTCAAAAAACATCATGGTGTTATTACATTTTCATTCATTCAAGTCAAGTTTAATATGAAAAAGCATCATATTTATCTATCTATCTATCTATCTATCTATCTATCTATCTATCTGTCTGTCTGTCTGTCTGTCTGTCTGTCTGTCTGTCTGGCTGTCTGTCTCTGTCTGTCTCTGTCTGTCTGTCTGTCTGTCTGTCTGTCTGTCTGTCTGTCTGTCTGTCTGTCTGTCTGTCTGTCTGTCTATCTATCTATCTATCTATCTATCTATCTATCTATCTATCTATCTACATATCTATAAATATCTATATATATATCTATCTATAAACACTCCGGATTCGGCACCTCTGAAATCTGATCCGGCACCTCATTTGACCGATCCCCGTCCTTAACTGCCCTCTTCCCGTCTGCTGTTCACTCTCACTTTCTTCCGCGACTCCGCAACCCTCTTCACGTTCATCCGCGACACCCCCGCCTAGCTCACTTTCATCCGCGACACCCCTCTGCCATCCAACGCACCGACACCCCCCATTCCCCCATATATATATATATATATATATATATATATATAAACAAATGAGTAGCAGTGCAATATGACTGGGAGGCGTGCCTTGGCGCGATGCCGCATGCCGAGTACTTAACGCTCCATTCACACAGGGCTTCAGCGCCAACGCTTGACAGAGGGTGTGTCTGAAGTTGGGGCTGACGCGATCGTCATAGCAGCATCAGCCAATGAAATTAGTCAGCAATAGTCCACTGTCTGAGCTGGTGAATTTGAATTCAGCGATCTGATTGGCTGACGTTTCCGTCGGCGCTTTAAAAGTTAAGCAAGTCCCAACTTTTGCAGCGAGCAACGGCTCTGAAGCGGCGCCGACGGATCCACAATGCAGTACGGCAACGCCTGACGTCACCCATTTAAAGTGAATGGGAAGTGTTAAAGCTGACGCCCCAGTGAATGGGGCGTTAGTGTCCCACCAGTGGTGATATACATCCATATCGCACATCTACTAGTGTGATGTTGCGTTTATACAACAATATGACAGCAAACTCATGTATATAAAAAAGAAAATCAAACACGGAGAGTCTCAAATCCTTTTGTATGAGGAACAACTTTCTTCCACCACTTATTCACATCTGCAGCTAACTGTCAGAACAGCAGAAACTGTTCAACTAATTCACCAACGTCACTTTAGAGCTAGTGTTTGAATCATTCTAACATAACATAATCTAACATAATGTCTAAAGTGATGACAAAACAGATGATTTTGCTCACATTTTAGGATTATAAGGCTGAACAGCATGAAATGCCATCTGTCTTCAGAGATTTCCCAGTATTTCTCTGTTGCAATTGGGATATCACAATAATTAACCCCGAAAAAGCCAAGGCAAAGCAAACACTACCAGACTACCATGGTATAAATACAGCATTACAAAATACAAAACACAGATATCAACTTAGAACATCACTTACCTGTTCTATAATGATTTGACCACATGTAGTTTGAAGTTACGCTGAGTTTTTCCTCCCCAAATGGTTTATAATAAGGTCTCTGTCGCCATCTTGTGGCAGAACTTTAACCGTCTTCGCTCTGCTCAGTATGACAGGCTGATTGGTGCCGATGCGCTCAATCTCCAAAATAATTTAAAATAGGCTCTATCCTTATAAATAAACTGCAAAGATACAATCTAAACAACTATGTTCTTGCCTAAAAAGCCTGAAAAGTACATTATGTTGTCCAACAGCTGCAATATTGGTCAAACTGTAGTGAGTTTATTGATCTGCTGTCAATCTATGTCTGTGGAGTAATACGCTATAGTGAAGAGGCTGAACAAGTGCTGTTTTTGCAGAATATCGCATGGCTATCAGCCAATTTGATTCAAGAACAAGATACGTATATTCATATCTTAAAATTTATTTTATTATTATTATTTTGGCCCCATTGAATTGAATTGAATTCATCTTTATTTGAAAACAGTGTAGTTCAGTTTTCAGAGTTTAAGTTCAGTTCAGTTTAGATCAGTTCAGTTCAATGTGTTTTAATATTCACTGCTGAGAGTCCAAACACTGAAGAGTAATCTATCGATGCGCAGCTCTACAAGTCCCGAACTATTCTCTCTGTTAACTCACCCCCGATCCCCCCCACCCTCCAACTTACTCCGCCCCTGGGATGGAATAATAAATGCTGTACAAGTATTGTTCATAATAAGTTCATGTTAGTATACATTAACTAATGAAACCTTATTGTAAAGGGTGACCATTATTTCTATTTCATTATCATTGTTCTTAATTAATTAATTTGTATTTTTTGAGTGTCGAAGACTCCTCACTGGGAGGGGCTCTGAGGTCTGTCATTCACAGGTAACCATGGCAACATCAGCAGGCCTCTAATGATGCAGTGTGTGCACAGATACAATCACATTTACATAAATGCATATGCGCAGTTAATGCAGAGATCTACCTAACAAAATCAATCTGGTCTGTGCGTGTAAGTGATTGTATACATTTGTGTCCATTCACGTTCTCTCTCTCTCTCTCTCTCTCTCTCTCTCTCTCTCTCTCTCTCTCTCTCTCTCTCTCTCTTTCTCAGTGTTGATTGGATTCTGCCAGCTCATGCTCACTGTGCATATTAATTAGGAGGAGAGGCGACCTGCTGTGCCCTGGATCACACTGTGCTCTTGTCCTTTTGGGAGAGAGAGAGGACATTTTTTGTTGCAGGGGTTCATCTCCTGCAGGTGTCAGTGCTGCCTCATGACAGATCATCCTCATGAGAGATCGACTGCAGTGCATTATGGGATAGGCCTTCACAGGTAGATTCGTTCGAAATGGCCTACTACTCTAATATGTATTACATTTGAATGTGAATCTATTACACGATTGTTTGAAACAACACAGGCTCATTGTTGAGACATACCTGTGTCTACATTTTTGGGAAAGCACAGATATGTACCCGGAGGTATGTCTGGCTGCATTTGTCTGTAAAATGAATACTACGCTACACTACGAAGCTGCTGATGGCTTCTGTTTTTATTTCGCACTACCAACTGACCTCCTACTTCTGTGTGGATGGAATTTCTGGTGTTACCAGTTTGCTCAGTGGCTTGCCATGTAGGCTAGCGAACTTGGGATGCGAAGCGAACCGCGACAATAGAGTTCAAGTCCGGCGAATAAAGCAAGTAAAACAACAGCAAAAAATTAAATTAACGGGAAAACAACAGTCTGAGAACATGGTGAGATCTACAAATGTGGTAAAATCACACAGCCACGAGCGCTTTTCTTTTGCTGAATTGTATATTTTTGCTGCCTTTGGTGGATTTACATGAGAAGACGACTAACAAATGGCATGCGCAAGAGAAATTTGAGATCTCAATAAGCATCACAGCAGCCTCTAGTGCATTTGTGAAAAGAAAACATGCTAACTGACTGGTACATATTTCACGGTCTCCAGAAATGTAGATCTGGGTATGTATCCACAATGAGCCTGGGTTGGTTCGAAAAGTATGTTCTATATAGTATGAAATGAACTCGAATATACTACATCCGCCATTAATCATTATCATGTGACCTCCCTGCAGCTGGAAAAACTGGAAAATGGTATAATATGTATGCCACACCTGTAGGTGGTGCTGTAAACAAATACAGCCAGAGCCTTAGGATACACTAAAATCATGGCTGCTTTCCAGTTCATTTTTAGACATGCATTTGCTTCTCTTCCTTTGTTCCCTTTGGGGAATTTTGACGTGCGTTCCACTTCTTCAAGTGAACGAGGGAAGTTTACATTGACCACCTTGATCCCTTGATTTTGACAGAGGGAGCGACTCTATATGCACTTTATATGTCCCAGAATGAAATGCAATTGGGGGAGAGGCTGCATTTGACTTCGCCTACTACTCAGAAGGTGCTACATTTGAAATTTAATTTACTACATGATTGTTAGAAAAGTATGTTCTATATAGCAGGGTTTCCCAACCCTGTTGCTGAAGGCACACCAGCAGTATACATTTTCAACCTCTTCCTAATCAAACACACCTGAATCAACTCATCAGAACATTAGAAGAAACTCCAAAACCTGAAGCCAATGAATTAGATAATGGAGACATCCAAAATATGTACTGTTGGTGTGCCTCTAGGAACAGGGTTGGGAAACACTGCTATATAGTATGTTAAAGCAGTAGTATGCGAGCCGAGTAGTATTGTAGTGTCTGTAGTAACAATAATGAGTATATGTGACAGTATAATGAGTATATAAAACAGTATATGAGAAGTACTCGGATGATCTACTACTTTCGTTGAGATTTTGAAGTTTGCATCTGATGTACGCTACGCTACGCTATCCCAAAATATCACCTGAGAGAATTCATGAATGGGAGTGAAGCAACGCAACAGATGCGAGTTGGTCACATGATAATGACAAATGGCAGATGAAGTATGTCCATTCATACTACTCACATTCATACTATATAGCAGTGTTTCCCAACCCTGTTCCTGAAGGCACACCAGCAGTACACATTTACCTCTCCCTAATCAAACACACCTGAACAAACTCATCAGAACATTAGAAGACCCTCCAAAACCTGAAGTTAATGGGTCAGATAATGAAGACATCCAAAATATGTACTGTTGGTGTGCCTCCAGGAACAGGGTTGGGAACGCCGCTATATAGTGTGTTAAAAACAATAGTATGCAAGCCGAGTAATATGTCTGTATTCATAGTATAAAATAAATAGTATGTGAGAAGTACGCGGATGACCTACAATTTCTGCCGAGATTCTGAGGTTTAAATCCGATAGACGATACGCTGTCCTATAATGCTACGTGCCAGAATTCATGAATGCGAGTGAAGCAATGCAACTGACGTGGGTTGGTCATGTGATAATGTCAGATGGTGTAAGTCGTATATCCATTCATACTACTCACATTCGTACTATATAGCGGTGTTTCCCAACCCTGTTCCTGGAGGCACACCAACAGTACGTATTTTGGATGTCTTCATTATCTGACCCATTAACTTCAGGTTTTGGAGTTTCTTCTAATGTTCTGATGAGTTGATTCAGGTGTGTTTAATCAGGGAGAGGTTGAAAATGTGTACTGCTGGTGTGCCTTCAGGAACAGGTTCGGGAAACACCCCAGGTAGCAAAGAATTCTAGCCTAAATTTGGCATAAAGCTGGCACAGCAGACACTCATCCGGAACTGGCATACAACATGCCAGATGTAAAATGTAGTATTTAGCCCAGTTGTTAATGATTGATATGTGGGCCATGTAAGTTTGGCCTATCTTGACCCACATTTAAAATACATTTTAATTATTTTCATTCATTTTATTTTCTGTCTTAGTCCTTTTAATAATCAGGAGTCGCCACAGTGGAATGAACCGCCAACTTATCCAGCATACGTTTAATGCAGCGGATGCCCTTCCAGCTGCAACCCATCACTGGGTAACACCCTTACACACTCATTCACACACTCATCCACTACGGACAATTTAGCTTACCTAATTCACCAACAACGTACGTCTTTGGACTGTGGGGATACAGGAGCGCTCAGAGGAAGCCCGCACCAACAATGGAGAACATGAAAACTCCACACAGAAACACCAACTTACCCAGCCGAGGCTCGAACCAGCGACCTTCTTGCTGTGAGGCAATAATGCTATCCACTATGCCACCCTTTATTATTTTCAAATAAAGGAAAAAAATTCTACCAAACAAGTTGCTTCAAGGCAAAGCACACCCATAGCATGCCTAAAGCGCAATGCTTCATGGGTTTATCAATTTCATTGCAGTCATAACACAGCAACATATCCGGCCCAGTTCAAGCCCAGTTATGGGTTAGTAACTTGGCTGAGACTTGGCTCAAATGTGGTCCATGTTTGGCCCTTGTCTGGAAAAAAGGCTTGGTCTGGTCATGTACCTTAATTCACTGCAGCATGTGGGCCAAGCAAAGGCTATTTATGTGGGCCAGAGCTGGGCCAGAGCTTTTTGCTATATGAGACTGCTATATAGCATGGAAGTATGCAATTTCTGACGCACCGAGAGAGAAAGTAGTCTGAACTTGGGGCGAGTTGCATAAACTTTGCATCTATGTGAGAGAGAGAGAGAGAGCGAGAAAAAAGAGAGACAGTAGTCTGATCTTGGGGCGAGTTGAGTAAACTTTGCATCTATGCTAGGACAGACTGTGATGTCATAAAAATATTTGATTTCTACTGGCGGAAGTGCGAAACTGCAAGTTCTGAAAGCCTATATCTTCTAAATGCAAATTGCATCTTAATTTTGAAGCACACTAGTTTATAGATAGCCTTTAAACTAACATATTAATACCAACTCCCCCAAAAACTCAATTTTGATTTCAGTTGGACTTTAGAGGAGAAGAGCTGTAAAAAAAGAGAAGATGAATGTGTGTGTAGAGGAAGGAGAGCTGAAGTGATGAATGAGAGATGAGGATAAAGCCACGATGAAACTCAGAGACCCAGAGAAGAAAATAGATGGCAGATATTAGCCGTTTAGCCGAGTTTACTGAGCCACGCAGCACAAAATCTTACTGTATATGTGGTGAGATGCAGAGACAGAAAGAGGAATGATGCGTCAGCTAACAATAGAGACAAATAATAAAGCTGAAGTGAATAGAGGAGAGCAGAGAAAACTAATGAAGAGAACAAGAGACGTCTATTAATCACACTAACAGTCACGCTTTCGGCTGTTTCGCTTTCCATTGTTGGAAAGTTTGACTTTTTTGACATTTATTCATTCTTCTGTTTACTGAAGGTCATAAAATGTATCGTTACGCACACACACACACACACATGTTGGTATCGGTAGTTTGCAGGGGCTCTGCATAGGCATAATATGTTTTATACAGTAATTAATAATATAATAATATATAATATAATAAGCTGCTTATTATATGGCCCTATCTCAACCCTACTTCTATGCCCAACCTTCACTAGAAACCTGTGGCAAACTTTTAATGTCAAAAGACCCCATTAGGTGTGTAAGTACCCTATTTTATAAGCAATATAAAAGGGTATAACTACTGTATGTACAACTATGGGTACAACTATGTCATACCCATGTTTTTATACAAAAACACAGTAACACAAATTTCTAATCGGCAAATCACATGGCAACAAAATGCATGTAGGCTTGTAGACATGGTCAAGACGATCTGCTGCAGTTCAAACCTAACCCTAACCCTAACCCTAACCTCAGAATGAGGAAGAAAGGTGATTTTAAGTCACTTTGAACGTGGCATGGTTGTTGGTGCCAGACAGGCTGGTCTGAGTATTTCAGAAACTGCTGATCTACTGGAATTTTCAAGCACAACCATCTCTAGGGTTTACAGAGAATGTACCGAAAAAGAGAAAATCTCTAGTCAGTGAAAGTTCTGTGGGCGATAATGCCTTGTTGATGCCAGAGGTCAGAGGAGAATGGCCAGACTGGTTCCAGCTGATAGAAAGGCAACAGTAACTCAAATATTCACCCATTATAACTAAGGTATGCAGAAGAGCATCTCTGAACGCACAACACGTCCAACCTTGAAGCGAATGGGCTACAGCAGCAGAAGACTACACCGGCCAACACTCCTATCAGCTAAAAACAGAAAACTGAGGCTACAATTCTCACTGACTCACCGAAATTGGACAATAGAAGATTAGAAAAATGTTGCCTGGTCTGCTGAGTCTCGTTTCATGCTGCAACATTTGGATGGTACGGTCAGAATTTGGCGTCAACAACATGAAATCATGAATCCATCCTGCCTTGGGTCAACGGTTCATGCTGCTGGTGGTGTAATGTGTGGGGAATATGTTCTTGGCACACTTTGGGCCCATTAGTACCAATTGACCATCGTGTCAGTGCCACAGCCTACCTGAGTATTGTTGCTGACCATGTCTATCCCTTTATGACCACAGTGTCCCCATCCTCTGATGGCTACTTTCAGCAGGATAACGCACCATGTCATAAAGCGTGAATCATCTCAGACTGGTTTCTTGAACATGACAGTGAGTTCACTGTACTCAAATGGCCTCCACAGTCACCAGAGCTCAATCCAATAGGACACCTTTGGGATTTGGTGGAATAGGAGATTCGCATCATGGATGTGCAGCCAACAAATCTGCAGCAACTGCATGATGGTATCAGGTCAATGTGGAGAAAAATCTCTGAGGAACCCTGTACCCTGTTCCAGTACCCTGTTAAATCTATGCCATGAAGGATTAAAGTATTTCTGAAGGCAAAAGGGGGTCCAACCTGGTACTAATAAAGTGTACCTAATAAAGTGGCCGGTGAGTGTATAAATATACATATAAAACGTACACACACATATATATATATATATATATATATATATATATATATATATATATATATATATATATATATATATATTATATATATATATATATATATATATATATATATATAATCTAAATATAAATAAACAGCTATCAGATATTGATTGCAGGCCAGTTTTCATTTCATGGGCCCTTTAATGTGTTCTTTAAGATGAAGTATAATTGCTTATTTTGACCTGGATTGTTCTTCACAAGGTTTGTCTGTTTCTAGAGCGGGAGAGCTGGAATGATGGATATCTCTAATATTATATTCATCTGGGAGCTGAATATAGACATGAGATCATCCAGGAGGACAGTCGTACAGCCTGTTAATATGAAGAAGTGGACCCTCGAGTCACACACTCCATGCGTCAAACACGGATCTCACCGCTACACTTGCACACGCCGGTAAATCTGCTTTACATTGCACAGATGTTCCTCATATAGATGCTGTGACATTGAATAGAAATCACTGTTTATCCTTATGAAATAAATATAGGCTAATAAAAACCTCAACATCATCCTGGAGAAAGGTTTATCTGGATACTTACAATTCCAGGGAATAGCTTTTGCCCGAGCGTTTGCTTTTGCTCATGCTTGAAGTCCCCGTGAAATCAAAATATATTTTGTGTGTTAGTATCAATATGTTAGTTTTAACATATGGGTGGGCGTCACGGTGGTGCAGTGGGAAGCACTATCGCCTCACAGCAAGAAGGTCGCTGGTTCGAGCCCCAGCTGGGTCAGTTGGCATTTCTGTGTGGAGTTTGCATGTTCTCCGTGTTGGTGTGGGTTTCCTCCGGGTGCTCCGGTTTCCCCCACAGTCCAAAGACATGTGGTATAGGTGAATTGAATAAACTAAATTGGCTGTAGTGTATGTGTGTGAAAGAGTGTGTATGGGTGTTTCTCAGTACCGGGTTGCAGCTGGGAGGGCATCCGCTGTGTAAAACATATGCTGGATGAGTTGAAGGTTCATTCCGCTGTGGCGACCCCTGATTAATAAAGGAGCTAAGCCAAAAAGAAAATGTATGAATAGCCTAGTGGTTAATGTGTCGACATGTAGCACCCAGGTGCTTGCCGCGACCTGAGTTCGATTCCCAGCTTGAGGTCCTTTGCCGATCCTTCCCCTCTCTCTGCTCCCCGCACTGTCAGGTTTGTTATTCTCCACTGTCCTGTCAATAAAGGTAAAAACCCCCAAAAAATTATTAAAAAAATGTATATCATAAAATTTTTTATCATATATGAGTTATCAAAATGCAGCGCTGCGCTGTGTGAACGCAGAAGGAAGATTGCCGGAAAGAGTGCATTCACGTCTAGAACACGCTGACGTGAGAAGTCTACTTTAGCCAATCAGAACACTCGGGCTCTTTCACATCCATGCGGTTTATGAAAATAAAAGCCTTTGAATATTTTTCCAGACGCATTTATATGCTAGATGTTAGTCAGATAACGTTTCTATATTCCTTCTGAATGCCAACTGTCTAAAAAATTATCAATAAAATGCTTATGACAAATCGCTGTTGTTTACCTTCAAGTTCTGCTTGACACGAATGCACATGAAGGAGCCGGTGAGCGCCAACACACACACACACACACACACACACACACACACACACACACGCGCACACACACACACACACACATACATTACAAAGTCCCTTTAAGTGTATTCTAGTCTTTGCATATTATGAACATCTCGACATCTGAAAGTGTTCCTCCATATGTTTTCATATACGTTGTTCACAATACTTATCCTTCCACATAATTTGTAATGTAGTCAAGTGTGTAAACATTTAGCTGTGATTCGCGTTTCTGCCTTTGGATGTCTCACAATACAGCTGCATGAATGCTAAAGCTTTAAATAAAAAAGTGAAACCATCAAGAAAAGGCAGACCACTTCTGTTTAGAAATACAAGCACTGCCGTTTATAGGTCATTTCTGGTTATTGATGTCAGAATTTACCGGTATTTTGGATTGGCCTATTCTGGAAAAATTACAGAACATCCTCGTCTGTGAAAACACCATTTTTTTTAATTACGGCGAAGTCATTCCTGAAATTTTCTGGATATTTATTGCTATCGCTGTGCGAAAGGGGCTATTGTATCTGCTAGTACTTCTGAAATTTGTTTATAAAACATCACTTTCGGGTATTTATTTGGTGTAGAACTGCACAAAAACAATCCAGTATTTGTCAATCACATGTCCCTGTAATATCATTAATGTAAAAAGGACAACACAGGCTCATTGTGAAAACGTAGCCCTGCAGACGTTTCTGGAGACAGCGAATTACGTAGGCGGAGGTACGTATGGCTGCATTTAATTTCTTTAAACGAACGCTATGGGGCGGAGTGACAGCGTTCCTTTTCGCGCTTACCAGCTGACCGCTTACCTCCGTATGGACGGCATTCCATCTGCAACCAGTTTGTCCCGTTAGTGCGCCACGTCCGTCAGCGGATTAGAGATGCAGAGAGGAGTTGACCACGAAGACGGGGGTTCGTTTCCGGTGAAGACCGGTTCCAGAAAGAAGGTAAGACAAAAACAGAATCCAAAATATAAAACAAACAAGTGAATAGCAGGGTGAGGATGTGGTTAAAAAAAAAAGTCAGACAAGGGCTTTTATTTTTTTGGATTGCTTTTGAAACGTGTTGGTTGGGTTTCGGGAAGTGGGTTGGCGGGACAATCGATAAAATTGGTTGGGTTTAGGGAAGGGGGAGGGTGGGTCAGCCGATCGTTCGCTCAGTCAGTCAGAAAGTCTGTCCAAAAGTGAGTCGACAGCGGCCTTTGGTGGGTTTACGTGAGAACAGCAGGCGCGAATGGCACTCGCGAGGGAAATTTGAGATCTCGAAAAGCGTACCAGGCGCGCTCTGGCGGATTCGCGAAAAAAAAAACTGCAGAAAAACGTGCCGCCGTGATGTATTTCGCGGTCTCCAGAAACGTCCGTGGAGGTACGTTTTCAGAATGAGCCTGGGTTGGAAAAGGAGCAAAAATTGTCGGCATTATACTGCCCCCTGGTGTTCATTCTACCAAGAAACTGCAGTCAAACGTTGAATTACGTTATTTTGTGGTTTCAGAATAGGTCTAAACCATTTCAAACCAGGTAGAGACTTTCTTAGACTAGTCAAGTAGGTTAAAATCATCTGTTTGCTGGTTTTAAATCAACAAGTCACCCACAACATGCAGTATTGTTTCGAAAATCTAGCTTTGTTTGTTCCCTCTCTTTCTCTCTCTGCCTCTTCTTTTCTGTGCACAGTATGATGCAGCGTTTAACACGATGGCAGAACAGATACAGTAGTTCCTGGAGCTTCATTAATCATAAAAGGGATATTTTGTGCCAATTACCGCTGCTTTGGCTGCCTGTGCGATTATGAAAGAGAAATGCATAAAGAGAGGAAGAAATATTCATGTGATCAAAGAGCGACAGGAAACGGGAGCTACAGGTGACTGTCACATTACACCGCAGATTTTCCCCAAACTAAAGTATCCTGATGATATTTGAGCGACAGGGAGCTAAATTGGTTGCCAGGTCTTACAAGAAGTGTACTGATGTTTTTTTTAGGCAGAGATCAGTGTCGACGATGCACAGCGAGCAACACAAGCCAACTCACAGGGAGAAAGAGACACGGTAATGAGTCTCTCTGTCCCTCAACGCGCATAGGGGAAATGATGATGGTGTCTTTAAAATGATGTAGGATGAAAAGGTAAGATGAAAAGGAGAACGAAAAGCAACTAGGCATAATGTTCTTTATGCACGCAAACACAAACCTATATTCTCTTTGAAAGGCAAGCAGATGAAGGAACATCTGCGAATGAATGATGTAAAATCAAAAAATGTCTGGTCAAAAGTTTGGAATAATATTTTAATGCTTGTGAAGTGTGTTTCACCGTAAAAACTAGGAAATTGTGAGCAATTATTGTCATTGTGTATATATGTTACACTATATCCAGTCACGAATCCTTCATAAATCATGATTTCCTAATTAATGCAGAAAATAAAATAAGCTATAAATTTAATACATTTTATTTTACTGTTTAAAAGTGAATAAGACAGCTTTTATTTTTAAAGTTAGCATATTGTTCTGCGCTTATATGAGCAATATCACACGAGAAGCAGTGGAATATCGCTGTATATCAGCACTGGTGAGTGCCTTAGTGTCCCACCAGTGATGAAGCAGTAGTGTTTAAAGATGATGTCTTTGGTACTCGGATTCTAGGAGAAAGTTCAATTTACACAGCAGAAGCTTATGCAATAAATATGGCTTTAGATCGAATGGAAAAGACACAGCATCGTAACTTTTTAATTTGCACAGATTCCAAATCCTGTCTTCAAGCACTTGAAGCTTCTATGTATGATCACCCCATAATGTCCATAATTTTAAAGAAAATGACAACACTAGAAAATCAGAAGTTCAACATTATCTTCTGTTGGATTCCAGGTCATATGGGACCACGTGGAAATGAACTGGCAGATGAAACTGCAAAAAAGGCTATCTCTTTGAATGTGACCGAATGTTTAATTCCTCCTGATGACTTGAAATCCACCATCAATTTGTATATAAACGAAACATGGCAAAGAGAATGGGACAACAACATCAACAACAAATGACATGAAATTAACCTGAAAATAAATGAAAGACATTTATTATATATATATAATTTAAATAAATATATATTTTTTTTATTTTTTTTTTATTATTATTATTTTTTTGTGTGTGTACATATGTAAGCATCTCTTGTAAGTTAGACCTGTTAATATTAAGTAAAAGCATGTTTTACTTCAGATATTTGCCAAGGTGGTTTTCTAATTTAAAAAAGTACACTGACTCGGTAAACACTCATGTAACAGTAAAACTTCGGCATACATAATAAAACTAAAGAACATTCCTTCAGCATCAAATCATCATGCAGTATAAGAATGATTTCTGAAAGATCATCACATCAATGATCACTGTAGATGCAATATAATTAAATAAATTAAATAATAAATATAATTAAAAACAACTCTTTAAAGTTATATTATTGTACTTTATTTTATTCAAATAAATGCAGCTTTTGGGAGTTTTCCAGACTTTTTATGCTGTATTAACCATAACAAAAATGTAAAAAAAGATAAATAAATGTATAAAAAAATAAAAGAAAAACAATAAATAACAAATTATTATTATTAGTAGTAGTAGTAGTAGTTTTATTGTTAAATGAATAACAATTATTATTATTATTATTATTATTATTATTATTATTATTATTATTATTAGTTTATTATTAAATGAATAACTATTATTATTATTATTATTATTATTATTATTATTATTTATTTATTTAATTTTTTTATTAAATAAATAACGATTATTATTATTATTATTATTATTATTATTATTATTATTATTATTATTATTATTATTAACAATTATTATTATTATTATTATTATTATTATTATTGTTATTATTATTATTATTAACAATTATTATTATTATTGTTGTTGTTATTAACAATTATATGAATAACAATTATTATTATTATTATTATTAGTAGTAGTAGTAGTAGTATTATATCATAACTATTATTATTACTATTATTATTACTATTATTATAAATTAAAATATATATTTTAAAATGTGACAATAAATAATAAAGGTATTTGTGCTAATATTACTCATACTCTATAGTGTTACTCAGATGCACATGGAACAAATTAAGCAGATTTGGGTTCACCTCTCAGCTGTGAGATGTGGTGTCAGACTAGAGAAAACTGGAGAAAGTGTCAGATGTTGTTCTGTAAATGCGATGAGTGATGCACACACATCTTACTAACTCAGACAGGAAAGATACATCAAGTCAAATTGCACCGTCAGAAAGTTGAAGATGACAAACCTTTGCAGCTCTCCTGGACCCCTTGATACTGCTATAAAAAGCTCAGAAAGAGGTCGGCTGCTTGTGTAAGTGCAAAGTTTTGAAAGAGGATTTGCTCTTTGTACTTCTGAATCAGCACAGTATACTGCAGCCATTAGTTCTGATTGTTTGTAACTGTTTGAAAATTAGCCTTATTTCAAATGCATTTAATATGTTGATGTTATTTAATAAGATGATGTAAATACAACGTCAGGGTTAATGAAGCCTTCCCAGTATTAGGTTGTGGCTGGAAGGGCATCCACTGCGTAGGCTGGAATAGTTGGCAGTTCATTCCGCTGTGGCGACCTCTGATAAATGAGGGACTAAACTGAAGGAAAATTAACCTGTACCCAGTCATTCATTAGTTTTCTTTTAGCTTATTCCGTTTATTTATCAGGGGTCGTCACAGTGGAATGAACCGCCAACTATTCCAGCATATGTTTTACACAGTGGATTCCCTTTCAGCCATAACCCAGCACTGGGAAACACCCATACATTCTTGCATTCACACACATTTAGCTTATTCAATATAGCACATGTCTTTGCACTGTGGGGGAAATCGGAGCACCCTGAGGAAACCCACGCCAACATGGGGAGAACTTGCAAACTCCACACAGAAATGCCAACTGGCACAGCCGAGACTTGAACCAGCAACCTTCTTGCTGTTGGTGACAATGCTAACCACTGAGCCACCATGCCACCCTGTAACCATTCACTTTGATAGTATTTTCCTTGGAAGTCAATGATTACCGGATTTGAGCATTCTTCAAAATACCTCCTTTTGTGCTGAACAGAAGAAAGAAACTCAGAAAGGATTGGAATCATTTGTGAGAGATTAAATAATAAGTATATTTACATTTTTTAATGAGCTGTCCCTTTAACTAGGTTAATTAGTTTAATGTTAATTAAGTTTATTCATTAGGCAAGTCATTGGAAAACAGTGCTTTGTTTTGTAGCTAATCACAAAAAAAACTATATTAATATAGTCAAACTAAATATAGTTTCAGCATTAATAATAATAATAATAATAATAATAATAATAATAATAATAATAATAATAATAATAATAATATATACAATAATAGTGGAACACTGGACCAGCTCTATACCCTTACCAGGGTGCTCGAGGGTTCATGGGAGTATGCCCAACCAGTCCACATGTGTTTTGTGGACTTGGAGAAGACATTCGACCGTGTCCCTCGCTGCATTCTGTGGAGGGTGCTCTGGGACTATGGGGTCAGAGGCGCTCTGTTAAGGGCGGTCTCATCCCTGTATGAACAGAGTAAGAGTTTGCTTCGCATTGCCGGTAATAATTCAGACTTGTTCCCAGTGCATGTTGGACTCCAGCAGGGCTGCCCTTGTCACCAATTCTGTTCTGTATTCTGTTGTTATGGACAAAATTTCAAAGTGTACCCTTGGGCTGGAGGGGGTCTGGTTCGAGGATCTCAGACGCCTTCATCGAACACTCAATTCAATTCAGTTCAATTCATGATTACTTATATAGCGCTTTTCACAATGTAGATTGTGTCAAAGTAGCTTAACATAGTTCTAGTAAAGTCCAGATTCCAGAGTTGAAGTTCAGTTCAGTGTGGTTTAATTTTCACTGCTGAAAGTTCAAACACTGAAGAGCAAATCCACTGATGCGCAGCTCCACAAGTCCCGATCCAAGCAAGCCAGTGGTGACAGCGGTGAGAAAAAAAACTTCACCAACTGATGAAGTAAAGGGAAAAAAAAAATTGAGTGAAACTAGGCTCTTTTGGGCACAACCATTAATCTTCTGGCCAAACTTCCTGTGTGGCGCTGCATCTAGGCATCGGAGGCTGGAGAAGCTGGACGTCCATCGTGGAGAAGCTGCAGGTGTGAGTAGGTCACCAGTGGAAACATGGACCTTCAGCATGCACTGGGGCAGTTTGTTGCCAAGTGTGACGCACCTGGGATGCAAGGCCATGGTGCTCCACCAGAACAAAAGGTGGTTTGCCATCTCCAGGTTGGAGGAAAGTCCTTATCCCATGTGAAGGAGTTCAAGTATCTTGGGGTTTTGTTCATGAGTGAGGGAAGGATGGAACAGGCGGATTGGTGCAGTGGCAGTATGCGGTCGATGTACCGGTCCATTGTAGTTAAGAAGGAGCTGAGCCGAAAGGCAAAGCTTTCGATTTACTGATCAATCTACATTCCTACTCTCACCTATGGTCATGAGCTTTGGGGGATGACCGAAAGGCTAAGATCTTGGATACAAGCGGCCGAAATAAGTTTCCTCCGCTGGCTGGCAGGGCGCACCCTTATAGATGGGATGAGGAGCTCGGTCACCCAGGAGGAGCTCGGAGTAGAGCCGCTGCTCCTCCACATCGAGAGAAGTTCGCTGAGGAGGCTCGGGCATCTGTTTCAGATGCCTACCTAAGAAGGTGTTCCAGGCATGTTCCACTGGGAGGAGGGCTCGGAGAAGACCCAGGACATGCTGGAGGGACTAGACCAGTGTCTTGGGAGAGGGAAGTCTGAGGTTCTCTCATAAGACTGCTGCCGACCCGACCCCACAAAAGCAGTTGAAAATGAATGAATGAACAATAATAATAATAGCAATATAATAGCAATAAAATATTATTATTAATAATAATAATAATAGTTATAATAATAATAATGATACTACTAATAGTAACATAATGAAATAATAATAATAATAATAATAATAATAATAATAATAATAATAACAACAATATTAATAGAAATATAATAGCAATGTAATAATAATTCAAATAATAATAATAATATAAAAAGGATAAATAATAATAATAATAATAATAATAATAGTAATAATAATAATAATAACAACAATATGAATAGCAATATAATAGCAATGTAATAATAATTAAAATAATAATATAATAACAATAACAACAAAATTAATAGCAATGTAATAGCAATGAAATAATTCAAATAATAATAATATAATAATTATAATAATAATAATAACAATATTAATAGCAATGTAATAGCAATGAAATAATTCAAATAATAATAATATAATAATTATAATAATAATAATAATAATAATAACAATATTAATAGGAATGTAATAGCAATGTAATAATAATTAAAATAATAATAATAATAATAATAATAATAATAATAATAATAATAATAATAATAATAATAATAATAACATAATTATAACAACAATACTATTAGCAATATAATAGCAATGTAATAATTCAAATAATAATAAAATAATTATAATAATAATAACAATATTAATAGCAATATAATAGCAATGTAATAATAATTAAAATAATATCAATAATAATAATAATAATAATAATAATAATAATGCTACTAATAATAGTAACATAATGAAATAATAATAATATAACAATAATATAATACTACTAATAAAATGTAATAACAATAGCAACATGGTGATGATAATAATAATAATAATAATAATAATAATAATAAGCAAAAAGACAAATAAACAAGCCAATAAACAACAAACAAAATCTAATAAATAAATGAATAAATAAATAAACATGACTCATAGTAACATTAAAAAAAAATCTTTAAAAAAGAGATACAACAAATATCACCAACATCTTGATGAAACGAAGTACATTCATTCATTCATTTTCTTATCGTCTCTTTATTAATCTGGGATCGAAGAACATTTATTTTAATCTTTATTTTTATGATTGTGTGAACCGTCCCTTTAACTTTAGGAAGAGTGTTGCACAGAGCACCAAATAAAGTCTAAATGTTCTCCTTCTGCTTTTATTTCATTGGAGCAGACAGTTTAATGTGCTGTTCGTCTCCTTCATTCGCCCTCTGATCCTCTGAGGGAATTTGGCACTTCGGGGTCGAGGCGGTGACAGGGTCTTACGCAGCACAATACTGCAACGGGACGGTCATTTACTGCAGCTTTAACATGGTCAGAGTGACTGTCAGCTCCGGTAACTCTCTGACACTGAGCTTCATGTGTCTCCGAGATGGAAGTGTCTTTAGGTCATGGCTGAAAGAAACTGGGACAATTATTCAGATGTTTGTTCTGACAGGCTGATAATAGAGTATAGGTTTTCCTCAGGGTCCTAAAAAGTCCTATAAAAGTTCTAAATATAAATGGCAGGCCTGAAAAAGTGATCCAAAAAGGAAAATCATTTATTCATCCCCAAGTTTCTTTCTTCTGTTTAACACAAAAGAAGATATTTTGAAAAATGTGATTGCTGGCTCCTATTGACTACCATGGTATTTTTTCCTACTATAGAAGTCAATGGGTGCCAGCATCCAGCATTCTTCAAAATATCTTCTTTTGTGTTGAACAGAAGAAATAAAATCATAATTGTTTAACACAACATGGGGAGAAATAAACAAACAAAATTCGTTTCAAGAAGAAAATTTCTCAGACAAAAAAGAATTTTTCAGACATGCTTTCATACAGTTTCTCCATCTCACTATAGGCGAGTTTGTTTAGATTGTGCCATCTGTCATATACAGTAGGCGTATAGGTCTGTTATTTTTACTAAAGAAGATATATTATTTGAGTTTATCACCAGTGTAACAAGGAGACTGACACGGAGGGATCCATTATGCAGTATTTATTAGTCACAGTCAAACACAAACATCCAATACGCACTAAAGTGCGAACACACATCAACAGTAATCAATAATGGTCTTGGGGCTGGCGGCTGACAGACACAGAGTGATTTACCAGGCATAGATCAGTGGCAGGCGGTGTGGTACAGAATCCGTTAGACAGGCTTGGGTCAAGGGGCAGGCAGCGTGGTTCAGAGTCCGTGTATAAAGTAAGGGTCGTGGGCAGGCAGAAGGCAACTCAGAGTCAGAAACAGTCCGGGGTTATTCTCAGAAGATCAGACAGGAAAGACCGCTCAGTAATGCTGGCCAGGGCTAAACATGACTTCGCAATGAACTGGTGTTTGAGTGTGGCTTATATAGGAAGCAAGGGTCGTTAACTAGATTCAGTTCAGGTGTGTGCACAATCAGTTTAGATGGATGATGTAATGCTTAAAAGTCCAGGGATGATGACCTCTGCTGGCCAGCGAGGGGAATGACTGGGACCGAGACGGTAACAACCAGAAATATAGAAACTGTATTATGTTAATAAAAAAAATTAAATAATAATAATAATAAAAAACGGCACAGTATCGGGATCGAATCTGTATCGGTTGATACTCAGAATTTTGGTGTCAAGATCAGATTAGTTCCAAAAAAAAAAAAATGGTATCGGTGCATCCCATATTAATAACAAAGTGTGGTCAAAAAACTGAGTTATATCCAAATACACATGCTATTCCCCATACGGGCCAAAACCTGACAGGTGGACAAATCTAAGCTTGTTTTTAATAAAACAAATATGAATATGCATATGATAAATAATAATACTACTAATAATACCAATATACAAAAGCAAGTTGTCATGAATAAACTGGAAAAAGCCACCCGAGATGGCATGAAAGCAGTGATTTTTACATTTATGTAGAAAATAATAATTTTTGTAATATTTTATTCCTTTAATTCGTTTTCATTTGTAAAGATATTTGTGTATTGCTGTACATCCTGTGTTTTAAGCATTGTGTAAGGGAGGCACACAACTAACGCACTCTGCGCGTGGACTTTAGACCTGCTCTCAGCTACTTTAGATCTTCAAAATAGCAACATGCCAGAAATGTGCCTTAACACACTACCTTGTTTAGACCAGAACGCCTATGGGCGCACATATTAGCACAAATGCATTTGCTATTTAAACAGCGTGGTACAAAAGCCAAAATGACACTTGCATCGAGCTGAAACTAACAAAAATTATTTGCGTAGTGTCTTGCGCTGCATTGCGCTGGGTGTATGATAGGGCCCTTTGTTTTTTTATCACAGCTCTACCAGTAAGAGTGTTTGAGCTGAAGCACATCAAATGAAAAGCAAATGAGAAGCATCTTGAAGGGAATGACGCATGTCAGATACTGGAGAGCATTTAATTGGTCAAGATTTGATAAGAAACTGATGTATGGGGTGACATGAATAAAATTGTTGATCCATTTATGCGGAAGTGACAAACTACAAGCTTTACATGTTTTATATCTTCTAAATGTGAATTTTGTCACTGTTTTGGAGCAAACTAGACAACTAACAGACTGAAACTAACATCGACTTTTTGTTTTAATTTCACAGGACCTTTAATGTTAACTCTTGCTTATCATAATTGAACAGTTGTGCAGGGTCAACTGAGGCAGAATGTCCCATCATTGTAACTCAGTGCTGCTCTTTATAATCACTGCTGTAGGACCCTGAAAGTGTTTATGAGGGTCTTCAATGTCTGTTTTACACTGCCGATGCCAGTCGGTGTTCAGACAGTAAGACGTTTACAAGACTTTACAAGAGCAGTGTGTGTGTGTGTGTTGTAGTGCAGACTCTCCGTAAAGATTTCTGTCTGTGGGTGTGTGCGAAATAATCCATTAACACACTCGTGATTTTACAGGACGACGACTTCCTGATTTTACTGCAGCTCATTTTATCAGCCATCAGGAGAAGCAATGTGCCTTAAAATGTGTACTTTAAACTTGCCTGATGTTAAAGTCAACATGAAATGCAGCCACAATCTATTATATCTTTAAAAACGTGTCATTTGCTCAATGTGAAGCAGAATGGATTATAAAATTTGAGAGTATAAAGTCAGATCTGAATGTGATGGGAACATCCCACTTTTAAAGCTCCCATGAAATCAAAACGGACAATTCTTATATTGTATTACTTACTATTAATGACTTATTGTTGAACATCTTTTATTATTATTATTAATGTGCTATTGTTATCTTTAATCAGAGTAACTTCCCTCCCCCTCCCATTTCAACATCATCTCTGATTAGTTTTTACTAGCATTAAGGCGGGGTCAAACTGTCACTCGCAAGAGATCCACCAATAGCCAACCACAAGCTTCTGATCAATTCACTTTGGACAAATCAAGCTAAGCCCTTTTGATTTACTTTAACTATTAGATACATTCATGGAAAGGTAAATGTAAAATAAATGTGTTTCTCACTGTAAAAATAAGTTTGACTTTCACAAAATAAGATTTCACTTTTTTGTTATATTTTTATATATCTAATATATTTTTATATATTTTGGAATATTTTGGAATTTATGTATTTCACTTTTTGTTTGAATTAATTAATTTGTTTACGAATAGTTTAATTCTTTATTTGTTTGTTTTGCTGTGTTTGATAAAGTAACACCTTTAAATTAAAATAAAATAAGTGTACATGTTCCACTGTAATCATTATAGCTAATGAAAAACTTTCAAAATGCCTTTTTTATTTAATTGTTTTATATTTTTATGCTAGAATGCATTAATGCAATGTTATTTATTTATTTATTTATTTATTTAAAATACAGACTGGATACGGATTAAGTCAAATCTAATAAATGAAAAAAATTAAAGAAACAATTCAATAAAGAAACAATTCACTTATATATATATATATATATATACACATATACATATACATACAATAGGTAGTGCTGTCGCCTCACAGCAAGAAGGTCGCTGGTTCGAGCCTAGGCTGTGTCAGTTGGTGTTTCTGTGTGAAGTTTGCATGTTCTCCCTGCGTTCGCGTGGGTTTCCCTGTGGGTTTCCCTGAGGGGGGAACCGGGTGCTCCGGTTTCCTCCACAGTCCAAAGACATGCGGTACAAGTGAATTGGGTAGGCTAAATTGTCGATAGTTGTATGAGTGTGAATGAGAATGTATGAATGGGTTGCAGCTGGAAAGGCATCCGCTGCGTAAAACATGTGCTGGAAAAGTTGGCAGTTGATTCCACTGTGGTGACCCCGCATTAATAAAGGGACTAAGCCGAAAAGAAAATGAATGAAGCTATAATGAAGCTATATAAGCCCTTTAAGCTATATATTTTTTGATGGTCTACAGAACAAACCATCATTATACAATAACTAATTACCCTAACCTGCCTAGTTAACCTAATTAACCTAGTTAAGCCTTTAAATGTCACTTTAAGCTGTATAGAAGTGTCTTGAAAAATATCTAGTCAAATATTATTTACTGTCATCATGGCAAAGATAAAATAAATCAGTTATTAGAAATGAGTTATTAAAACTATTATGTTTAGAAATGTGATGAAAAAAAATCTTCTCTCCCTTAAACAGACATTGGGGGAAAAAATAAACAAGGGGGCTAATAATTCTGGCCATACCTGTCAACATCGGGATGTGAAAATAAGGGATATGCCCACCATAATAAGGAATTAAAAAATCCCCAAATTACTAAATATATTCATTTTGAGCTGTTTCATTGTAAATAAACAGTTAAATTGCCAGTAATATGTTTTGTTAATATTATTTACAAAAGAAAAATTAAATACTATACATTAGCAAACAGTTCAGCTTATTAAAATTAAAAGCTAATGAAATAGATATCTATCAAATCATCAAGCTATCAAATCTCATTAGCAGTTTCTTCACTGTATGACTTACACATTCTGATTAAAGAGCAACAAATGAATCTCTTATTTATTTAGATCTTTTCTTTTCATTACATTAAATGACAAGTGTCACTTTAAAAATGCACACATCTAACGTTATAATGAAGCTTTTGAATGCTTTCTTAACTTTTTATGCTCATTTAGGACGAAATTAGTTGTGTTTGAAAACAACCCACTAAGATCGACATGTTTAGATATTATTATTAATTATATGTTATTATTAATTTTATGTCTATGTCTGCTTAAACACGCACCCAAAACCCAGACTTTCGCTCGACTGAAAATACGGCAGAAATACGGGAAAATACTTTTACAGGATAATAGCGGGATAGAACTTTTGACAGGGAGGGTTGACAGGTATGATTCTGACTTCAACTGTACATATATATATATATATATATATATATATATATATATATATATATATATATATATATATATATATATGTATATGTGTATATATACAGGTATATATATATATATATATATATATATATATATATATATATATATATATATATATATACACACACACGTACACCACACAGTTCTGTCTGGTTTTCGAGTCTGATAGGCTGATAGCCATGTGACATTCAGCAATAATAGCACTCGTACAGCCTCTTCTCCCTTATGTATTGCTCCGCCCACATAGAGTGACAGACAAATCAATAAACTCACCACAGTTTGACAAAAATTGCAGCTGTTGGACAACATAATGTACTTTTGAGGCTTTTTTAGGTAGAATGTAGTTTTTGTAGATTGCAACTTAGCAGTTATTCATAAGGACAGTGCCTTTTTAAAATAATTATAATTTCGGAAATACAGCTCATCACAACGCCTCCCACCAGTGCCAATATACAGCCATATTGCACTGCTACTCATGTGATATTGCTCATATATTTTATTCAGTGCTTTCAAACGATTACCTGTTATTAATTGCCTTTCTAAACAAGAATTGATTTACTCTTCAGTAAGATTATCAAGATGATTTTAGCTGCTTGGTGGATAATAAAATGCGCGTGAATGGCTACCAGCTCTTTGGGAGTCAAAAAACTTAAAAGGTGGAACTAAATGAAATCTCACAGCTGCTGACTGACCGACAAAGATTTGACTTTTGATTTCTTTTTCCTACATTACACCGCCAGGCAATCAGAACACCACATCTGCACAAATCATGTTGTGAAAGACCGATTTCTTTCAGCACAACATCATGTTTTTAGATTACCTCTGATGGCTGGCTTATTCTGCAGAAACGTACTGTAACTCCATTTCCCACAACTGGGATTTTAGAGGAGAATATCACTCTGAAAGTCTGTTAGGTTCACGAGAGGAAGCGGATGTGCAGAAACGCTCAGAAGTGGAAGATAAAACTGCTCAGTAATAACAGAGGAGATTTTATTTCTCTCTCTCTTTTTACAAAGCAGGTTTTTTTTCCATGGGTTTTAAATGTAGCCCTTTGCAGAAATTGTATTATTTTTATAACTGGCGAAATTAGCAATTTATTATTCTAGAAATGACAATGTTGAACAAAGAAGTAGGCAAAATATTGTATCGGTTAAAAAACATGATTAAATCTAGAATTATTGTTAATTTAGGTTATTATTAGTTGATGTAAGGGCGTCATGGTGGCACAGTGGGTAGCACGATCGCCTCACAGCAAGAAGGTCCGGGTGCTCCGGTTTCCCCCACAGTCAAAAGACATGCACTATAGGCGAATTGGGTAAACAAAACTGTCCATACTGTATGTGTGTGAATGAGAGTGTATGGGTGTTTCCCATGGGTTGTAGCTGGAAGGGCATCCGCTGTGTAAAACATATGCTGGATAAGTTGGCAGTTCATTCCGCTGTGGCGAGCCCTGATTAATAAAAGGACTGAGCCGAATAGAAATGAATGAATGAATTGATGTTAATATTATGATAACGTTATGTGAAATGGTTAAAAAATAATTTGTTTGTAAAATCAAATCTCTCTCTCTCTCAAATGTTAAATTCAAATGAGCTTCATTGGCATGACTTGCACAGAATTTCCAAAGCATTGTCCAGATAATTATATAATACATAAGAAACAAACAAGAATGGATCTGTAAAATAATTAAAGAAACAATATATGCAAATAAATAAACTAATAAATAATAGATAATTAAACAAATAAATAAATATTCAAATACATAATACAATTATTAATAATCTGGGAGGAGGCCTCAGGGAAGACCCAGGACACACTTGAAGGACTATGTCTCTTGGCTGGCCTGGGAACGCCTCGGGATTCCCCTGGAGGAGCTGGAGGAAGTGTCTGGGGAGAGGGAAGTCTGGGGTTCTCTCCTATAACTGCTGCCCCTGCGACCCAGCCCCGAAAAAGCAGTAGAAACTGAATCAAATAATGAATTTAGTAATAATAGTTTGAATATTTATTTATCATAAATCATATTGTTATATTTATTGATTAATTTGATTGATTGATTGATTGATTAATTGATTGATTGATTGAACAAAATGTAATATCAGGATATTTTTTGTTCATTATTTGTGTCATTTGATGCCATTTTTTAAATAATTTAATTTAATTTAATTTAATTTAATTTAATAAGTAACATATTTAACATATTTAACATATTAAATATTAACATATTTAATTAAATAATTAATATTAACATATTTTCCAAAAGTAGTAACATAAAATATATATATATATTTTTACTTTCTTCTGCAATTTTAGCACAACACTAACCCTAACCCCCCCCCCCCCCCAAAAAAAAAGCAAAACAACAATATTTAAAAAAAAAATAATAATAATAAATAATAATAATAAAAGCAAAACAACAACACGAATATAATAATAATTATTATATACATATAATATATAATATATAATAATAATAATAATTATTATTATTATTATTATGAAATTCCATAACAACACAACAATTAAAACGATGGACATATTCTGATGCACATTTTTCTGCTCTACAAAACCATGGAAATGCATTACTGAAGTGGAGTATGAATGAATTATTTCTGGAAATTGTCACTTTGGCTATATCATTGTCAAGGTTGTTGAAGATTTCTTTTTAATCATTCAGAGGCTGAAGATGTCAGATTGGTGTTTTTTTCTCATCTCCTGTCAGGCTGATGAATGATTGGATGATTGATTCTCCATCTCGGACACACAGCTGATTACATATGCATACATGCACACACACACGCACACATACACACCACCTGAAGACTGTAATCAGACACAATCACACACTGTCATGGCAGATTTATTAAATCAGAATGTGCTTAACAACTGCTGATTGAAAATGAAGGGGAACGAAAATAAACGCTGATCAGCAGTGATATTTTAAGGATAGACGCTGATCATCATATCATCAGTGCTTCTCTGATCATTTCTTTCAGCTCAGTGGTGCTACAAAACAATACAGCACCACTGTACAATACAGCAGACAACAATACAGCAGACTAGTTTTTCACACAACAATAATACCTTCCATAAATATTTTCTAAATGTCCTTGAAAATGTTCATTTACTCAACTTACAAACTTCTTTCTTTTTTTATTAAAATCAAATTAAATAAAACTTCAGACTTTGAAAAGTCATAATGACATCATGAAAACTGTCAGAAAAAAATGTAACATGGAAAATTAAAGATTAAATTAAATTAAATTAAAAATAATTAAATTATAGGATCAAATAATACAAATATGGAACAAATAATGTCCTAATATTACAATTTGTTCAAACAATCAATTAATCAACAAATCAAGGATAAATAAATATTAATAACACACTTAAACAAAATTAAATAAAACAAAATAAGTATGGGATCAAATGACACAAATATGGAACACATAATGCCTTAATATTACATTATGTTCATTCAATCAATTATGTTCATCAATCAATCAATAAATAAATAAATAAATAAATCGATCAATCAATCAATCAACCAGCCAACACACCAATCAACCAACCAACCAACACCAGCCCACCAACACCAACCAACCCACCAACCAACCAATCAACATCAACCAACACCAAGCAACCAGCCGACACACCAATCAACTAACAAAACCCACCAACCAACACCCCAATCAACCAACCGACCAACCAACACCAACACACCAACCAACCAATCAACACCAACCCACCAACCAACCAACCGACCAACCAACCAACCAACACACACCAACCACCCAACCAACCAACCAACACACACCAACCAACCAACCAACCAACCAACCAACCAACCAACCAACCAACACACACCAACCAACACACCAATCAACCAACAAAACCATCCAACCTACCAAACCACCAACCAACCTACCAAACCACCAACCAACACACCTATCAACCAACCGACCAACCAAACAACCAACCAAACAACCAACCAACCAACCAACCAACAAAACCAGCGAACCAACCAAACAACCAACCAACACCAACCAACCATCCAACACCAACCAACCAACCAACCAACACCAACCAACCAACCAACCAACCAACCAACCAACCAACCAACACCAACCAACCATCCAACACCAACCAACCAACCAACCAACACCGACCAACCAAACAACCAACCAACCAAACAACCAACACACACCAACCAAAACCAACACACCAACTAACCAATCAACCAATCAACCAACCAACCCCAACCCCAACCAACCAATCAACACCAACCAACCAACCAACCAACCAACCAACACACCATTCAACCAACAAAACCGGCGAACCAACCAAACAACCAACCAACCAACCAACCAACCAACACACCAATCAACCAACAAAACCAGCGAACCAACCAACCAACACCAACCAACCAACCAACCAACACCAACCAACCAACCAACCAACACCAACCAACCATCCAACACCAACCAACCAACCAACCAACCAACCAACACCAACCAACCAACCAACCAACCAACCAACCAACCAAACAACCAATCAATCAATCAATCAATCAATCAATCAATCAATCAATCAATCAATCAATCAATCAATCAATATCCCGCCCCCCATCCAATGTGCATACCCAATCCCCAAAACAAAATAAATATATGGGATCAAAATACTCCAAAGTAAAATGCAAAAAGGAGATAACAATTAGGGGATGAAAAATAAACCGAAAATGTGAGCAGAGCATGTTTTTTGTCACTTTCACTCTTATTCTTCTATTGTCTATTAGCATGCGCTCTACTTTCCAACAGTCGGACGTCATAACTGGATTGTCACAGTATTGTCACAGAGGATGAAGAGGGCTGAAATAACACAAACAAACAAACAAACCGACTGACGCACCAGCGAAATGTACAATGAGCAATCAATGGCTGGAGAGTCAGCATGTAATGAGAATTAAAAGCTTGACTTAATCCAGCATTCTGCGCAGGAGAACAAGCGAAACACAGGACAATCCCATCTGAAAAAAGCTGATTTCAATAGAAACTGAAGAGGTTTGCAAAAAGAAAGAGAGTAAAAAAAAGGATAGTTCAAAGGATAATGAAAATTTACTCACTATTTAATCACCCTTGAGTAGTTGCAAACCTTTTCTGAGAGTCTTTATTCTGATAAACACAGAACATATTTAGAACAAAGCTGAAAACCTGTAACCATTGACTTACAAATAAGGAAAAACAAATAATGCGAAAGCCAATTGGTGCCAGCTACCAACATTCTTCAAAATATCTTCTTTTGTTTTCAACAGTAAAAAGAAACTCATAAAGGTTTGAAACAAGTAAAGGGTGAGTAAATGGTGATAGAATTGTAATTTTGGGGTGAACTATCCCTGTTTATATACTGTAAAATGTAAAATAAATCTCCTCAGAATGTGTCAGCTCATTTCAGCTCAAAATACCCCTCATAATTTTTAAAAATCTTGTCAAATTTGCCCATTTAGTAGAGCTGAATGATTCTGGCTAAAATGAGAATCACAATTTTTTTCACGATTTTGTCACTATTCTGTAGATGTAAAATACAGGTTAATATGAGTCTGCAATTATTATTGATTTTTCTCAAACATATGGTAAAACAACAACAATAATAGTATGTGTAGGTCTACTGCTTTCTATAAATAATTCTATTCTACTTATAATAATTCTGATGTTGAATTATGTTTGAGATATATGCTTGCAATCTGTCATTGACAACATTAGACCATTTAATTCACTGGTAAAATCAACATTATATAGGCTAGAGTAGTTATACTGACACTAAACATTTATTTTCATGCACAACTCTGTGTTCGCTATGAAAGTAAAAACATATCAAGCGCTTGTTGCAATCATAGCTCTAAAATGCGATATGATTATTTAAATGATGTACACGCTTTCGGTTTCATTTTCGCTGCTAAGTGCTGTTCATACTTCGCGCAGCTCCCGAATGATCACTCTGTGCCACAAACTGAATATCATTTACAACTTTATTACCTGTTACTCACAGCCTATGCAGGTTCTGTTCACTAAAGTAGATGCGCGAACATCTATCATTAAGTAGGGCACGCACCCGCTCTCTCTGTGGTAACAGATCACGGTCAGCAGCTCACGTCACGTGTGATTTCCCGGCCGCGAATACAGCATTATATGAAAACAAAAATGACATTTTTAGGTGAATTATACCTTATAAATACAGTATTGCACTCTTTTAACATCATTTGGAGGTGTCTATGTCGTTGAGCAATGTATGTGAAACAATGAAAAGACTCGTGCAGCCACATTTGCTTCTCTCCTGAACTTGAAAATATGATTGGCAGAATTGTAGAAATGCTAAATTAAGATCGTCTAGGGCGTTGAATCGAGATCGCGATCTTTTTTTCGATTAATTGTGTAGCTCTACCATTTAGACACCAAAACAAAAATATGTGCATGTTCCTTTAAATGCAAATTTAAGACGCTGCTTTCAAGAAGAGGGCGGAGCCTACACTCACGCTCTATTCTGATACTCAAAACAATCAGATATTATGCAGCTAAAATGTCAGAAAAACAAGTAGTGGATTAAAGTCTACGAGGTCAAACCAGAGACAATGTTGGAGAGGAAGAGTTTACAACTTCTAGACTGAAGCTGGATGTTTCTAAACGGTCAGTAGAAACATTTATGTAGCTGCTGTGGAGTAAATTTGATTGAACTCGTGATTAGCATGAGCTAACGTTAGGCCTAACGTCACTGCACTGTTCTCTTGAGGTAAAGTTGGTTTTATACTCACACTTTCTGACCTTCTGCTTAATATAATTTCAGTATTATTTTCAAATTCTAATTAGTTAAATCATAACAGCCAATGACTATCAAAGTACAACGTTGTTCACAGCCAATTAAATAATGCTTATGTTGTTTTGAAGTCATACTTTAATGCGATTTCAGACCCACTGTTCAAAGTAGCATGGTAAACAATATAGAGACCGTTAAATGAACCAATGTGCGAATATAAAGCCAACTTTACCTCAATATCTGTTCTTATGTGTGTTTATGAAATTTGCTGATGGTGACTGATGGTGGCGTTTTTAGGCCAGGAAAAATACAGAAGGCAAAGTTAACTTTAGCCATAATAGTCATACAGCATGCTAACAAGAACATTAAAAAAAGGATATTTGAAATCATGTTGAAAATGAGTGATGAGAAAATGAGTTACTCTGTTTTGGATATGGACGTTATATGGGACATTCCAGGGGCGAACAGGGGGGATACGTCCCCCTCGCTTTTAGAGACAAACTATTTAGAAACAGGTGATTAATAATTATATGAAAGTATGATCTCATACAGCACAGCTTTTAAAATGTCCGCTACTCCCCTGGGACATTCTACCAGAAACGCACATTATCTGTCCCTTAAATAAAAAATAAATACAGTAAATAAAAAGTATTTGTAATTTATTTTGTAAATGAATTGATGGTTGATTTATGTGAATTGTTCTGTAAAGGAATGTCATTTATTTGGTTCAGATTTATGATATATTTTTTATTAAAAACTCTTTACAAATGTACAAACCCTGTCATTGTCCGTGTCCTCAGCACAACTGACGCTAGAGCTTTAATAGTCTTGTCATGCTAAAAACTGTTATTTAGAGAAAAAAACGGAAATAGCAAGTTTAAGCTGTTATCAATCACATCAATTCATTAAAAACATAAAGTTATAAATATATTCTACAAATACAAATATATTATACAGATAAATTTACAGATGTCACCATGTTTCTGTCAGTCCTGTCACATTTGCATTAAATTTAACACCTTTAAGGTTATGACTCGGAAGTGACATCATTTGATGGAGAAGAAGCTGACAGTGATCAATTATGCGTTCTATTATTAAATTGTATGATTTTATGCATGTTTTTGTATGATTTTTAAGCACGACAAGCTTGAAGATTAGTCCCCGTCACATTTTTTTTTATAAGTGAAAATGTAAATTTCTGGTAGAATGTCCCATATAGAAATGACCCTCAATGGTGAACGCTGGTGTTAAATATATTTTGCCTAAATATATATAGTTAAGTAGCCTAATAAGCCTAATTTATTTTAATGCTTTGAACTTTCTTAAGAAAACCAAACGTTTTGAATGTGTTGAGCTGAATCTTTTGTTGTTTTGTTTCCTGAAGAAAGTAAAAAAAAAAAATGATATATTAAAATGAGATTGTATCTTGAAATAAGTATATATATATATATATATATATATATATATATATATATATATATATATATATATATATATATATATTTCATTTAAGTAAATGTGCTGAAAGTCACTATATATATATGTATATGTATATATTAAAATGAGTGTGTATCTTGAAATAAGTATATATATATATATATATATATATATATATATATATATATATATATATATATATATATATACTTATTTCAAGATACACGCTCATTTTAATATATATATATATATATATATATATATATATATATATATATATATATATATATATATATATATATATATATATATATATATATATATATATATATATAGTGACTTTCAGCACATTTACTTAAATGAAATTTGCCCACAGTTTCTTACTTTCATTTGTTCATCCAAAATCAGAAGATTAGTGTAATTTTTTGGCTCAGACGTTGTTAAAATCCAGCTGCTGTAAGTTAGAGAGCAAACAGAAATGGCAACTGCACAGATAAATGGGTGATTAGTAAGGGATAAAGTACATCCAGGTGGTTGTTATCACAGAATAAAGCCTGACAGGCTTATCAGCAGCCCAATGTGAAGCGGAGCAATGTTGTGTAAGACTGAAGGGCTTTATGTAAAAACAACCACCAGGATGTACTTTTCCCCCTTTATTACATGTCTACTTGACACAAAATGTGAAAATTAGACACAAAACATTGTTTTGAACTGAAATAGTTTATTAATTTTTTAATTAATTAAAGGCAAAGCTGACAAAAACCAAAATGGTTGAATTATGCATCTCAATAATTGATTTATTATGCAGTCACAAGATGGCGCCAAACAGCGGCATAACAGACAAGCATATAAATATTGATGTGAACTTGATGTGAATATAATCTACTTAAAGACAGAAAATATATGACTATAAAGTAGGGCTGCACAAAATTACAAAAATCGGACATGGCGGTATTTTAATTTTCAGCAATATACTGTGTACAATTTCACCAAATGATTGAATAACACTATTTGCAAATAATCTATAGTCACACTTTATTTTTAGGTTCAATTCTCACTAGCAAACCATTAAATATGACTTTTGCATCAATAAACTCCTAATTTATTAATATATATTAAGGTTGTTTAGGTATTGCGTTAGGGAGGAAGAATAAGATCATGCAGAATATGTATAGTTCTCAGCATAATTGAGTCCACCCCATTTTGAAATTTAATATATTTATCCATTTCTCAATGAATATTGGCAATGTATTTTGGTGCATTTAAACTAAACAGATTTATTAAACAGATATATTTATGAAAATAATATTTTAGTCACCAAACATATTTAGAAATAGAAAGATAACACATTTAAATTCAAGAAAATTATTGCAAAAAAAAAATTACAACCTACAAAATTTTTCCACTTCCTCATTTTAACGTGTATTTAATATTTTTATTATAAATTTAACATATAAATTTGAGTTTTTGAACCGTTATCGTATGTTATTTTGTTAGATAAGCTCCAGATTTGGCTTCAGTACTGACTAAACTAATGTATATGTATTTAAATATTTAAAATATTTCCCAAATTATGTTTAACAGAGCAAGAAAATGTCCAAAGTATGTCTGATCATATTTTTTCTTCTGGAGAAAGTCTTATCTTTTTATTTCGGCTAGAATAAAAGCAGTTTTTAATTTTTAAAACCATTTTAAGGTCAATATTAGTAGCCCCTTTAAGCTATATGTTTTTTCGAAAGTCTATAGAACAAACCATCATTATACAATAACTTGCCTAATTACCCTAACCTGTTAGCCTAATTAACCTAGTTAAGCCTTTAAATGTCACTTTAAGCTGTATAGAAGTGTCTTGAAAACTATTATGTTTAAAAACGTGTTGAAAAAAATCTTCTCTCTGTTAAGAAAAAAATAAACAGGGGGCTAATAATTCTGACTTCAACTGTATGCTGAGCACTGTAGATAAGAACTAATAAGCAGCCAATATCTCAATAACATCCATGTTATTAAGAACCTATTTAATATTGATAATTGGTCTCTAAAATGTATAAGTTTTGATTGATTGAGATGATTCTGTAGGCCAGTGAAGCATGCGGAAAATGTAATAAACTACAATCATAGATGAACACAATGAAGCAAAGATAAAAGTGAAATAAATAGTGCATGCTTTATCGTTTTGTATATTTAAATGTAAAAAAAAAAAACTCAACTCAACATGTCATTTATTTCTTGCGATGTGATTATTGCGGATGCACACATTGCGATAACGATATATGCTGAAACGATATATTGTGTATCCCTATTACATGCTGTATTGTAAATAAATCATCTGAACATTTTTATATCAGTCAAAATATTACTGAAATTTATTTAAAGTCATGGAAACGCAAGTTCGTGCATCAAGTTTCACAGTTTGCTGCGTTGCAAAGTTCAAGCTTGGGGAATTCTGACCTGCGAAATTGCATCACTTGACTGCGTGAGACCAATCGAGGATCAAAACATGACCTCTCTGAACAGAAATGTAAAATATGGACCAATCGCTCGCTGTTTTAAATGTCTAATTATCGTGTTTAATCCCGCCCCTTTTCGCAACGCCGTACAACAGAATTTTGCATGTTCAAACTCTAGTGTGACCGCAACTTTACGCAGGTGCAACCAATCATGAAAAAGGATGTTTAAGATGACTGATTGTTAGTGGTGCTTCTCCTTATTGTAAACCAGAAAGTGACAACATGGGAACCTCAAAAGAACTTCCTAATTATCTAAAAACTAGGCTAATTCACCAACATAAATTAGGAGAAGGATGCAAAAAGCTATCACAAAAGTCTCCATCTCCACAGTCAGAAATATAGTAAGAAAATGGAAGGCCGCATGAACAGTTCTTGTGATGGAAAGATGTGCTAGACCAAGAAAAATATCTGAAAGGCAAAGTCAAAGAATGGTTAGAGTGGTCACAGACAAACAACAGACCACCTCCAAAGAGCTCCAGGAACATCTTCCTGCTAATAATGTCATTGTACATCAGCTGTTTCAGCTGTCGTTTTCTGGATATGTTGTGACTGACCGTTCTCAGAATCAAAGATCAAAAGAATTGTGTTATAATATCTAAGATCCCCTTAATAAATCACAAGAGGAGCTAAATCTTAACATGTTTATGGTGATTATAAAAATTAAGTCACCTTAACAGTTCCAAGTAATGGGTTTACTCACTTTTTTAAGTAACTAATAGGTTTTTACAGTGTAGAGAAATGCATGATGGGTGAAGAGACAGTGCGCCTGACACAAACACACATTTGACATTGACAATATTAGCATGTCGGGTCCTGTGAAGCATGACTGACACTGGGAATCAGACACACATCTTCATGTCTCCATATCTCATTACACTCTATTAAAGTGAAGCCATTCGGTCAAATAAATGAACGGACGACTAAAGACAGCAAACAAACACATCGCAGGGAAATAAATTAATGAAGAGGTTTTAATGAAGATGTGAGGATCGTCTAATGCTGTAACTTCCGATCATAATTTTTTTCCCCCTGCCAATTTAAAGCATTAGAGACTCTATTCCCATGTTTTTTGCGAGTGCTATATTAAATATCTTTGATAAATTATTAACCTAGAATGAGAAGTATGTCTAAAATAATAATTTTGTCCCGTCATGCTTCAGACGCTCTGACCTTGATAATCACACAAAAATGATGTAATATTTCACTAGTCTTTAGAAATACGGTTGCATTCATTTATAATAAAGTGCTTTTGATTATTAACAGACTTTAAATGTCTAAAATGCATTTTGATATGTTTTATGTTAATGTTTATGTAATGATTGTTGATTAGAAAATTGTGCAATCACATCCCAGAGTTTTAGACTCTTATTAAATTGTATTAATCTTCCAGAGTTATGTTTATTTACAGTTGTGAATTGCATTATGGGCTGTTGACATCTGCTCTGTCAACTTCTGATGTTGAAAAATATAGCTTAACAAAGTGACTTTTATTGACCTTTTAGTAGTTTGGAATAATTTAATGTATAAGAAATTATATATAGAGATAAATAAGTCTGTAAAATAACAGAAAATGTACTGGCAGTTAATTACAAGGTTTTTGTAGCGTAATATCATACACCAACCCAGACAATATATCACTTTAAACTAGGGCTACACGATATTGGAAAGATTTTATATTGCAATATTAAATGATACACACTTATTGGCCACTTTATTAGGTACACCTGTTCCACTGCTTGTTAACGTAAATTTCGAATTAGCCAAAACATGGCAGCAACTCAATGCATTTAGGCATGTAGACATGGTCAAGATGATCTGCTGCAGTTCAAACCGAGCATCAGAATAGGAAAGAAAGCTGATTTAAGTGACTTTGAACGTGGCATGGGTGTTGGTGCCAGATGGGCTGGTCTGAGTATTTCAGAAACTGCTGATCTACTGGGATTTTCACGCACAACCATTACAGAGAAGAGAATATCCAGAGAGCGCCAGTTCTGTGGGCGCAAATGCCTTGTTGATGCCAGAGGTCAGAGGAGAATGGCCAGACTGGTTAGAGGTGATAGAAAGACAACAGTAACTCAAATAACCACTCATTATAACCGAGGTATGCAGAAGAGCATCTCTGAATGCACAACATGTCCAACCTTGAGGCGGATGGGCTACAGCAGCAGAAGACCACATCGGGTCACTCCTGTCGGCTAAGAACAGAAAACTGAGGCTACAATTCACACAGGCTCACCAAAATTGGACAATAAAAGATTGGAAAAATGTCTGGTCTGCTGAGTCTTGATTTCTGCTGCAACATTCGGATGGTAGGGTCAGAATTTGGTGTTAACAACATGAAAGCATGGATCCATCTTGCCTTGTATCAACAGTTCAGGTTGTTGTTGTTGGTGGTGTAATGGTGTGGGGGATATTTTCTTTGCACACTTTGGGTCCATTAGTACCAATTGAGCATCATGTCAACGCCACAACCTACCTGAGTATTGTTGCTGACCATGTCCATCCCTTTATGATCACAGTGTACCCATCTTCTGATGACTGCTTCCAACAGGATAATGCACAGTGTCATAAAGTGCAAAGCATCTCAGACTGGTTTCTTGAACATGACAATGAGTTCTCTGTACTCAAATGGCCTCCACAGCCACCAGACTCAATCCAATAGAGCACCTTTGGGATGTGGTGGAACGGGAGATTCGCATCATGGATGTGCAGCCGACAAATCTGCAGCAACTGTGTGATGCTATTATGTCAATATGGACCAAAATCTCTGAGGAATATTTCCAGTACCTTGTTGAAGCCACAAAGGATTAGGCAATTCTGAAGGCAAAAGCCGGTCCTAGCCGGTACTGGTAAAGTGTACCTAATAATGTGGCTAGTGAGTTTATTTTGCAATATAGTTTCACCAGATGACTTAAAAAGCTTGATTAATTGTGATGATTTTGTTGGGGTTAGGTTCAAAAATATAAATATATTTGTATGTAATTATTATATGCATAATCTACAGTCATAAGTAAACACAATTCACTAACACAGACTATATTTGAAGGATTAGGAAGTAATTCGCATTTTCCTCCTGTAGAAAAACGTGTTAAGAACAGTGCTCAGTGGCTCAATGTATTACAACACATTGTACAATGTACAATTATAATTTATTGATATAGTATACGACCAAGCACATGTGATCAGAACACAAACGAGTCGCAGGTAATAAAGTATTAAGCGCTTTTCCCAAAGAAAAAGCCTGTCAAAGCAAAAAGCTAGCAGGTGTTTGTAACTCCACTGACACTCTGCTTTGCCCTTATTTGGTCACCCTCGGTGATTGCGATGACATGCGAATAAAATGGCGACGATTGGCCACGCCTACTTCTTGCTTCATTTGCGCTCATCAGAAACCTATTGGTGACATCATGGATACTATGTCCATATTGTTTACAGTCTACGGTTACACCACTATTTTCACCTTTTTTCAAGGATAAATGTTGTTCAAAGATAGATCAAGCTCCCATAATGCAATTCAAAAGCAGAAATAAACAGGTAAAATAAAAAAATGGAAATATGAATCTCTACATATGGAAAACTGCTAATTTATGGATATTTTTACCTCCAAGTTTTAGGCTGGATATTTAGATTTAAATGTATCTTGGATTTCTCTTGTTCAGAATCAGGTTTTATTCAGTGTTGTGTCAGTGTCATATTGAAAACACTAGAGAGAGAGAGAAATAGAGGAGCAGCATAATCATACCACTTAACACAGTTATGGGAATAGCAAAAAAAATCAATCTTGAGATACGAGTGGTTTAGAAGTCGTTTTGAAATATGTATTCCACCTGATACGAAAGCTTTTGAATTAAACAGGGCCGGATTGGAGGAGAAGGAGCGCTGCTGATGTATATTTCATGAGTTACAGTGAGCGCTGGTTTGTGTATCTTCAGTCTTCAGATGAGATAACGCTCACCGATGCTCCTCTGTCCTCTCACAAAGTCCGCTTTTGCAGGAGAAGAGGGCAGGATGAGGCCAGAAGAGGCTTCTTTAATTAAAGCATACAGTATTTGAGGTTGTGTGACCTGCTGTGGGAGACAAAATGTCAAAAAGTGCTGCAACGATAACCGAGCTAATTTATTAAAGATTTCTGAGAAATCACTGGTGATCTGCGTGCATGCATAGAACATTCAGAGAAAATGGAAATGACTTGCTTTCTTAAAATGCTCCCTTGGTGCATGATTCTTTCAGAAGTTTGTAATCTTTTGTGAAAATGAACTGAAATAACTGGTTCTTCTCCCAAAAAGCAAGAACATTGCAATGTCACATTAGTTAGTTAATACCATATATGGTATAGACTCTAAAAGACATGGTTGTAGCATCTGTGACATCACCCATAGGTTTCTGAAGAGTGTAAATGAAGCTATAAGTAGGCGTGGCCAATCGTCGCCATTTTGTTCACGTGGCATTGCGCCGACCGGGGGTAACCTAAAAAGGGACAAACATGCAGAGCTTCAGTGGAGCTACAAACGCCTGCTAGCATTTTGCTTAGGCTTTTCTTTGGGATACTTTATTATCTGCGATTCGTTTGTGTTCTGACCACATGTGTTTGGTTGTATATTATATCAATAAAGTGTTTAGTCTTTTAAAAACACTGTTGCAATACATTAAGCCACTGAGCATTGTTCTTATGAAGTTTTTCTACAGGAGAAACATTTGAATGACTTCCAAATACTAATAAATGCAAGGCTATTTATGAAATCCAGGCATAACACTGTATGAAATTGTTTCAGACAACTGTTTTATAGCCTACAGCTAATCAATCTGTCAGATTCTGGACTGCATTACAGGTCTAAAGAAAATTATATATGCTAAATTATTTTAAATAAAACAAATACATTCATAGATATTAGGGATGTCCAGATCCGATAGCAAATTGGACCTGATCGCGTGGTTTTAGACTCGATCGGAATCTGACGTTACCTCTCGATCAGGACTTGAATATATATATATATATATATATATATATATATATATATATATATATATATATATATATATATATATATATATAGCATAGATTAATTTGTTTAATCTACATTAATCTCACTGTAATTTTGGAATTAATCAAGATTAAAATGGCTCATTGAGCATGAGTATGTCTGCGCTCTGGAGGTATTATAAAGTTGATGATGACAACATTGCCATAGCAAACTGTGAGATATGTAAACTTGGGATTGCCGGATATTTTAAGTTGAAGTGCTGTTTGTTTTTGCATTACATTTTATAATATTAACTGTTTCACTAAAGTCCAAAAGTGAAGAATTGATTTTATTTATTACTTGATTGTTCAAGCTACTTCACAGAAGTGCTGTTTGTTGATAGAGTGGTTGAATGTTAAAATAAAGTGAATTAAATAAAAAATTCTTCTGTTTCTTTGCTTTTCTTTATTTATTTTGTGTATTATAAAAGTATCGGATTGGGTTTCGGTATTGGCAGATAATTAAAATCAAATGACTTAGACTCGGATTTGAGGGCAAAAAAACCTGATCGGAACATCCCTAATAGATATGGTATATTAGTATATAATTTCACTCACCTGGGAAATGGAGGCCATGTGAATGGCTTGTGAGCACAATTAAGTGCACAGCATGCCATATCATCTGAAAATTGTAGGAAATAAGTCCAAAAGGCAACTGACTTTGTAAAGCCACATAAAACAACACAAAAATCCGATATATTTGTCGAGTTCAGCGGCTAATCAGCTGGAATTAGCTGAGGTGAAGTGACGGCGACCAGCGAGACCTAGCTGTCACTCAAGACGCCACGCCCTTAATCATGCAGACTTAATAACTGAATATAAATGAAACCCCCTCACAGTTGTCATGAAGGGTAATATTAACTATATGAACCAAAATCGTTCTTTTTACCAGGCTGTAAACACCTTTTTTTTTCTGCTGTGAGGTTTTGGCCATTTTAACATTGGGCTCAATAGAAATGTGCTCTATTATAAAGCCAGGCCTAGCGGAATTTCGATAAATTGCAGTTTCAGTTACTTCCGTATTAGCTTCACGAGGCAGAGCGGGATGTTGCCGCTTGGTTAGTACGCACCCCTAAATCATAATGGGCTTGATCACTCTCCAGTCTAATCCAAATGTATTAACTTTGTTCTGTATGCAGAAACCCTGAAGAGATTCCACCAAATCTGTAAAGTTTTGTGAGTGCCTAGAAAATCACTATATAAATTTAAAGGAGACTTGATGAAAAATAGGTCTCTCATGTCCTTAGAGTTTGTATGTGAGGTTTCTGCTCAAAATACCAAATTCCCACATTAAAAAAATAAATAAAAAAAATATTTATATATATTAATCACTGTAATAAATATCAAATTTGAAACTAAGCTGCTTTAACACAATCTACATTGTAAAAGCACTTTATAAATGAACATTTATATATAGTCAGTAACTTTTCCCAGAGATGGGTTGCAGCTGGAAGGCCATCTGCTGTGTAAAGCATATGTTAGATATGTTATGATATGCTGGTTCTTTCCACTGTGGCGACCCCATAATAAAAGGACTAAGCCGAAAAGAAAATTAATGAATGAATAGTCAGTAACTTAGGAGGACTATGTTTAATTTGAATTGACTAGACTGACTCTCGACATCACAGACTGGTTTAAAGTGAGTTAACCAGAGATAGACTCGACACAATGCACTCTGGGGCTGCATATCCCTTGCTGAATGGCACAGTTAAAGCTCTCTTTGAACATGTTTGAAAGAGTATCAGAACAGATTCTGCACAATACCATTTCTTCCCTTTACACTCGCCACACTGTCGATGTTTCAATGGGATTATGTCAGATAATGACGACAGAGCGCTTTAAAAAAATGAGGCTTACTCAAACAATATGAGAACACGACCTTCATTAGAAACTCGATTCAGTTTTAAATGAAACTTCAGAGCTTTTTCAATGAATTCTGTCAGTCTTAACTATTTTTTGGGCAACTTGTAATGCTAAACATGTTGAAAGTCTTTCTAGCATTACTCACATTATATTTGTATGTTTGTTTGTTTGTTTTGCATTTACCTCATTAGGTTGTAATTATTTTTGTATTTATTATTGTTTTATTTAATTTATTTCATTGTTTGTTTGTTTAGATTTTGGAAAATTACTTTTATTAATTTTTGCAAGACAAGTTGGTTAATTTTATTTATTTATTTATTTATGTATTTATATAGATTTTGGGAAATTAAAAAAACAACAAAAGTACCATATAATTGGTACTGGTATAATAATTCTTTATTTATTTAGTCTTTTTTTTTTTAGAGTCGGTCTATTCAAGAGTGAATATTATAGTCCTAGTAAGTTGCTGATTGTATTCCAGTAAATTAATACTTAAGAGTCTAGAATTTGATGTTTATTCAACAGATTAATATGTTTTGATTGTTGCTAAAAAACGAAAAACACATTTTGTTAAGTTTTTGGTAGGTTTTAATTATTTTGAAACAGATTTTATTAAATTTATTTAATGGTTTGCTTGTTTATTTTCAGTATTTGTTCATATTTTGGGAAATTACTTTTATTAAACAGTACCATACAACTTGGTTGATTTTATTTATTTTATTTTATTTATTTATTTATTTATTTATTTATTTATTTACTTATTTATTACTATAGATTTTGTGGAATGACTTTAAAGAAAAAACAAAAGTACCAAATCAGTGAATTTATTTATTTATTTATTTGTTTGTTTGTTTTGGTGAATTACTTTTTAAACCAGTAACATATAAGTTGATTAATTAATTAATTTATTAATTAATATAAATTCTTTTTTTAGTCTTTTTTTTAGTCAATCTATTCAAGAGTGAATATAGTCCTAGTAAGTTGCTGATTGTATTCCAGTAAACTAATACTTAAGAGTCTAGAATTTTATATGTATTACCGTGATTAATATGTTTCTGTTACTAAAGAAAAAAAAATTACATTTTCTTTTCTTTTTAGTAGGTTGTAATCATTTTTTAAATCATTTTTTATTTAATTTAGAATTAAGAATTAACAGGAAAAAAGTCAAGCCCCAAAGGAAGTATTACATTTTGTAAATGTTTTGGTAGGCTGAAACACTACATTGCATTGTAACCTAAAGATGCTAAATGTTTGATGTATACAAATATGGAGTTTAGCATTACTTTTTTTAAAATTTATTTAATGGTTTATTTATTCAGATTTGGGACATGACTTTTATTGAACAGTGCCATACACGTTTTATTTATTTATTTATTTATTTATTACTATTGAATTCGGCGGAAGGACTATAAAAAGCACGTAGCATATAAGTAGATGTATTTATTACTATTGATTTTGGGAAAGGTCTTTAAAAAAAAACAATACCATATAAGTGGATTTTATTTATTTATTTATTTATTTATCTATTTATTACTATTTTTTTTGTAGAAAGACTTAACAGTATCATATAAGTGAATTTTATGTATCTATTTATTACTATTGATTTTGAGGAAGGACTTTAAAAACAGTTCTATATAATTGGATTTTATTTATTCATTTATTACTATTGATTTTGGGGAGGGACTTTAAAAAAACAATATCATATAAGTGGATTTTATTTATTTATTTATTTATTTATCTATTTATTACTATTGGTTTTGTAGAAAGACTTCAAACAGTACCATATAAGTGAATTTTATTTATTTATTTATTTATTACTATTGATTTTGGGGAAGGACTTTAAAAAAACAATATCATATAAGTGGATTTTATTTACTTATTTATTTATCTATTTATTACTATTGGTTTTGTAGAAAGACTTCAAACAGTACCATACAAGTGAATTTTATTTATTTATTTATTTATTACTATTGATTTTGGGGAAGGACTTTTAAAAAAATATATATTTAGATTTTGGGGGATGACTTTTATTAAACAGTGCCATTCAAGTTGGATTTATTCATTTAAAAAACATTTATTACTATTGATTTTGGGGAAGGACTACCATACTAACATATAAGTGCAATTATTTATTTAGATTTTGGGGAATTTAGTTTTTTAACAATACCATTTTAGTTTAGTTGGTTGATTAGTTGGTTGATTTGATTGATTGATTGATTCCATAGTATCATTACTACTTTCATTCTTCTTAAGCAATGTGTAAATATGTTTTTGATACTGTCAGTACATAATGGTCTCTGCAAAGTCATTTCCTAATTCTGAATTCATTATGTCCATATACAGTCAAATCAGTCTTGACGTTTATATCCAGCATCTCCAACTTTTGTTTTTGTGAATGTGTTCATCATAATTGCATATCCAGACTCAATTCTATGAAGATTTCACCCCTTTTCTGCAAATGACAGTCAGCCATTTAATGCAAAGGGTTTTTTTTTTTCATGCCTATTAGATATTAAACTGTATGGCCTCTCCTGACGTGTGCTTGAATGCTCATTTCCAGTTTTCTCAGAATAGAGCCAGTAATTTTTCAAAGCCCCGTTTCAAAGACTCTCACGGCAAAAAAATTAGATGCTACTCATGGTAAAGGTTGCTGAGGTCAGCGCAGCACAATCTGTTCAGCAGCTTTACTGATGAATGAGTAGAAGACCCTCAACTTTGCTGGTCTTTGACCCCTGAAACTGTGAAAAGAGCAAAGCCATCTGTTTCCAGACTCACCAGATCTGCCTTTTCAGGAGCTCTTCTCCAATACCTAGTTTTCTATATTGGCAGCATTTTAAAAGTAATCATGAAATGGAAGTTAAGATTGTCCTCATTCTCCTCTGTCGTGATATACATTTAACAGTCCTGGAACGAGAATAAAAGTAGTCAGTACATGATTTCTTCCTTTGTGTACCTATTGGATTGTTGAAAGATGGGTGTTGCTATCCGACAGATGGATAAAAGCAGAGCAGAAACTAGAAACTGCCTGAAGGACTGATAGTTCCACCCTAAAGGACTGATAGCCTCACACTAATTGACTAACAGCCTTGCTAGAGCTGCACGATTCTGGCTAAAATGAGAATTGCGAATTATTATTATTATTTTTTTTTTTTTTTGCTTAAAATAAAGATCACGATTTTCTCACGATTCTGTAGATGTAAAATAAAGGTTAATAGGAGTAGGCTATTATTATTGTTATTTCTCAAACATATGTTAAAAAACTATATTAATATGTAGGTCTACTGTTTATTCTCATGCTCAACACTTTGTGTTCGCTAAGAAAGAAAAAAGCATATCAAATGTTTGTCGTAGCCTAATCATAACTCTATAATGCCATATGATTATTTAAATGTTGTGCACGCTTTCGCCCGCCCTCTCTGTGGTAACAGCTTACGGTCAGCAGCTGACGTCACGTGTGATATCGCGGCCGCGAATACATCATTACATGAAGACAAAAAAGGTATTTTTGGGTAAATTATACCTTATGAGTACAGTATGTGACTCTTTCAACCCCATTGGTGTCCACGTTGCTGAACAAGGTATGTAAAACAATGTGAAAACCTGTGCGGCCACCTTTTTTTCTCTCCTGAACTTAAAAATATGATTGGCAGAATTGTAGAAATGCTGGATTAAGATCGTCTAGGGGGTTGAATCGAGATCGCAATCTTTTTTCGATTAATTGTGCAGCTCTAAGCCTTGCCCTAAATGACAGATAGTCCCTCCCTAAATGACTGATAGCCTTGCCCTAAATGACGGAATGCCCCACCCCACCACAAATTACAAATAGCCCTGCCCTAAATCACTGATAGCCCTACTTCAAAGACTCATAGCTTCACCCTAAAGGACTGATGAGTAATAAATGACTAATAACCCCTACTTAAAGCTCCATCTGAAAGACTGATAGCTCCACCCTAAAGAACTAATAGCCCCACCCTAAAAATCTGACTGATAAAAAAATGACTCATAGCTCCACCCTAGTGGACTGATAGCCCTGCCCTAAAGGACTGATAGCTCCTCACTAAATGATGTATAACCTCTCCCTAAAGTAATGATTGCCCCACCTTAAATGACAGTTAGCTTCGCCCTAAAGGAATGATAGCTCTGCCCTAAAGAACTGATAGCCCTGCCCTAAAGTACTGATAGCCCTGCCCTAAATGACTGATAGCCCCATCCTAAAACACTTATGGCCTTACCCTAAAAAACTGATGGCCCCTCCCTTAAGGACTGATAGCTCCTACCCTAAAGGACTGATAACCCCACCCTAAATGACTGATAGCTCCGCCCTAAAAGAATGATGCCTTGCCATAAAGAACTGATGGCCCCACCCTAAATAACTGATAGCCTCGCCCCTAAAGGACTAATAGCCACACCCTAAATCGCCACTAATCACTAATAGCCCTGCCCTAAAAGACAGAGGGCCTTGCCCTAAAGAACTAAGTGCATTGCCCTAAAGGACTGATAGCCACTCGCTAAGGGACTGATAGTTCCACCCTAAAGGACTGATTGCTCCACCCTAAAGAACTGATAGCTCCGCCCTAAAGGACTGATTGCTTTGCCCCAAAAGACTTATAGCTCCACCCTAATGAACTGATAACTACACCCAAAATGACTGATAGCTCCGCCCTAAAGGACTGATTGCTTTGCCCCAAAAGACTTATAGCTCCGCCCTAATGGACTGATAACTACGCCCAAAATGACTGATAGTTCCACACTAAAGAACTGATAGCTCCACCCTAATGGAATGAGAGCTCCGCCCTAAAGGACTGATTGCTTTGCTCCAAAAGATTTATAGCTTCACCCTAATGGACTGATAACTACGCCCAAAATGACTGATAGCTCCGCCCTAAAGGCCTGATTTCTTTGTCCCAAAGGACTGATAGCTCCGCCCTAAATGACTGATAGCCCCTCCCTAAAGGACTGATAAATCCACCCTAAATGACTGATTGCTCCACCCTAATGGACTGATAGCTTCAGCCTAAAAGACTGATAACTCTGGCCTAAATGACTGATAGCTTCAGCCTAAAGGACTGATAGCTTAACTAATTAATATAATTCTTTTTTTTTTCTTTTTTTGCTGCTTTCAAATTTAATTATTACAATTAATAACAGATTTTTTATTATTAAATACAGATTATTACAGTTAATAATCAGTATATAAATGTAAACTGATATTTCTTGACTATTTATTGGCAAAAATAATAATGGCAAAAACCTTTGCACAGTACTGTATTTATACTTACCTTCTCTATGTCTCTGCATACCAGATTATAAGTCAATTCCACAAGGTACCGCAAGCGTCTGCCTTTTAACAAAATGTGTTTTTAAATACATTTTTAAGGTGTTACAACACAAAAATTGCATTGCAGACGGCAATCAGTGCTTGACTGTTAAGCAATATTTTGAGTCACACATAGGGTAGGGCTCATTTGGGTAGTGCAATATAGCAGCCCAGCCATCATCTGAATAATTTCATTCCTATTCACAGTTGTATTGTACTCCCCTGGACACTCCTTGCAAATCTCAAGTAATTTTCCTGAAAGAGATGTCAGCTTGATCCAGAGATGGAGATTGTAATGGCTGAGAGGAGGAGGAGGAGGAGGAGGAGGAAAGAAAAAAGTTGAAGTGTCTTTGTGGTTTAGTGGTTGGATCGCAGTAATATGTTTCATCACTTATCCAATTACATGTGTTAGAGGAAACTAATCTGAGACTCTATTAAAACAAGAGACCTGGCGGCGCAAGGTTAAACAATAGCAAATTACATTACCCTCATACTGCTTAGAGGGAAGACCCTGCCATGTTCATGCCTGTTCATATCTACTGAGAAATTATCAGGATGCTTCATATCTACAGGTGTGTGGTTTTCTAATTATAAAAAAACTTACCTGCAGGGTTTTTGTCACTTAAAAAGACTTTGGTAATGATCAATTTTGCATTAAGCATGGGTATATTGCTTAAACCGTATATATTAGATGATGTACTGTTTTTTTTTTGTTGAGTGCCAGTAATTACATTTGTTGTGGTGTTACTGAAATTGTAGTAAAAAGTGCATTTACAGTGAGTATTAATATGCATTGTGTTTTAAATTATATATATTTTTATAAATTAAGACAGTTTTACCTGATTTTTTAGATTTATTCAATTCAAGTTATTATTGTTTCAAAGCAGCTTTACAAAATATGCACATTATTGCATTACGTTACCATCAAATATAAGTTATTATACACCCACCGGCCACTTTATTACTAGTACCGGGTTGGACCCCATTTTGCCTTGAGAACTGCCTTAATCCTTCGTGGTATAGATTCAACAAGATACTGGAAAATTGCTCAAAGGTTTTGGTCCCTATTGACATGATGGCATCACACCGTTTCTGCAGATTTGTGGGCTGCACATCCATGATGCGAATCTCCCATTCACCACATCCCAAAGGTGCTCTATTGGATTGAATCTGGTGACTGTGGAGGCCATTTGAGTACAGCGAACTCATTGTCATGTTCAAGAAAGCAGTCTGAGATGATTTACGCTTTATGACATGGCACGTCATCCTACTGGAAGTAACCATCAGAAGATGGGTACACTGTGGTCATAAAGTAATGGACATGTGGTCAGCAACAATACTCAGGTAGGCTGTGGTGTTGACATGATGCTCAGTTGGTACTAATGGGCCCAAAGTGTACCAAGAAATTATCCCCCACACCATTACACCACCATCACCAGCCTGAACCATTGAAACAAGGCAGGATGGATCCATGCTTTCGTGTTGTTGACACCAAATTCTGACCCTACCATCTGAATGATGCAGCAGAAATGGAGACTCATCAGGCCAGGCAACATTTTTCCAATCTTCTATCATCCAGTTTTGGTGAGCCTGTGTGAATTGTAGCCTCAGTTTCCTGTTCTTAGCTGACAGGAGTGGCACCCGGTGTGGTCTTCTGCTGCTGTAGCCCATCTGCCTCAAGATTGGACATGCTTTGTTTTCAGAGATGCTATTCTGCAGACCTCGGTTGTATTTTTGAAATTTAAAATAAATAAAAAAATTAATAAAAAAAATAAATAAAGCCAATTAAATTAATTATTCGTTTATTAAAAGAACAACGAAATAGAGCGTCACACGATCGCACGATCGCCTCACGGCAGGAAGGTCGCTGGTTTGAGCCCCAGCTGGGTCAGTTGGCATTTCTTTGTGGAGTTTGCATGTTCTCCTCAAGTTGGCGTGGGTTTCCTCCACTAGTCCAAAGACATGTTGCATACTGTAGGTGAATTGGGTAAGCTAAATTGTCCAGTGTGTGTGAATGAGTGTGTGTGTGTGTGTGGTTGTTTCCCAGTGATGAGTTGCAGCTGGAAGGGCATCCGCTGCGTAAAACATGTGCTGGATAAGTTGGCGGTTCATTCCGCTGTGGCGACCCCAGATTAAAAAAGGGACTAAGCCAAACATAAAATGAATGAATAAATGAAAACGACAAATCCGTTCGAGTGAGTTAGGTTATAATTTGATTATTTTAAAAATTAAATTAAGTATTTGTTTGTTGTTAGGTACTAGCTAACTCATTGTGTTCTTGGCTCAGGGTTGAAAAAAAAAAAACTATAAAAATAAATAAATAAAAACACTTCAACCACAGGTTGTTTTTGCAGCTTAGATTTGATAAATGTTCTTTTTTGGCAGCTTTTAAGTTGAGAGGGTTACTTGACGCTTTTACAGTACAGGCACCTCTTTTATCTCAATAAAAAGAAAAATTGATTTGTCGTGATTCGAGCCTTTTAAATCACTTTAGATAACAGCGGACCTGCTAAACGTCTGCTGTATCATATAGACACATCAATCCGAGGTTAAAAAGTACATCATAGGTTTCAGGCAGAAGTTATTAATGGCCTCTTTTCTCAACCTTCAGCCGCTTTTTACTTTTGTCGACTTGCTGAACTTTCCTGGTTAAGAGCTTCAGCTCCAGAACTTGTTCATTTTCGCTCTCTAAGTTCCTGTGAATGTAATTACTTCTAATCTCTTTATCCTTCTGTGTGCTGGAAAAAGCCCTTTACCTGAGGCTGATGATGACAGAAACTGGCCTCAGCTTACTTTCGCTCTCACACACTTTTTTTCTCTCTCCTTCACTTCTCTGATATTCTACAAGTTCCTATCATTGGCTTCACAGATATGCATATCTTCTTCAGACTCAGACGGTTTATGTTATTTGAGCTGATTTGCCCTTTGCTGAGTGGCTTAAAATTAGTCTGTTTTTGATGTGAAAACATTTTCTTCCTTTACAGTTTAAAGTGGTCACATTATGTTTTTTTTTATTTTATATAATTTCCTTTTTATTTCAGCTATTTGTAAATGTCTGGAAAGTAGAAAGATCAAAGTGCGTGTTCTTTTCTCCTTCAATAATAAAATTAAGAAAACATATTGAACAATTATGATCAGTTCCAAATATGACACATGCTAAAAAAAATACCAAAAATAAAATAATATAAACTGTTATTTAATTAAGTAATGATGATGATGATAACAACAATAATAGTAATAATAGTATTATTATCAAATTGCAATTTGTGGAGTTCATGTTCTCCCTGTGTTGCTGTGGGTTTCCTTTGGGTGCTCGGGTTTCCCCAACTTCCCAAGACATGCAGTATAGGTGAATTGGGTAAGCTAAATTGTCTTTAATGTATGTGTGTGAATGGAAGTGTATGGGTGTTTCCCAGTGATGGATTGCAGCTGGAAGGGCATTCGCTGCATGGAACATATGCTGTATATATTGGCAGTTCATTCCGTGGTGGCAACCCCAGATTAATAAAAGGATTTAGCATTTCGTTTTTGTTTGTTCGTTCATTCATTTGTTTGTTTGTTCGTTTGTTCGTTCATTCATTGATTGGTTGGTTTCTTGATTGGTTGGTTAGTTGTTGGTTTGGTTGTTGGTTGGTTAGATGGATGGTTGGTTGGTTCGTTCATTGCTTCGTTGGTTCCTTCCTATGTTGGTTGGTTGGTTCATTAATTGTTTCGTTCATTGGTTGGTTGGTTCGTTTGTTGGCTGGTTGGTTGGTTGGTTCATTGGTTTGGTTGGTTGGTTGGTTGGTTGGTTCATTGGCTTGTTCGTCTGTTGGTTGGTTGGTTGGTTCATTGGTTTGTTTGTTTGTTCGTTGGTTGGTTCGTTCATTGGTAGGTTGGTTAGTTCATTTGTTGGTTGGTTGGTTGGTTGGTTCATTGTTTCTTGGTCAAAAATTTTTTTTTACAAAAATATGTTAATTATGGGAGTAAAGTAATAAAAAAATAGATAGCAACGTATGCTTACTATTTTTATTTTATTTGGTGGGACATTACCTAAATATATAAATGTCATAAATGTAAAAAATCTTTATATTTCATTTTTTTCTGAGAGCTGCACATCCAAAGTCTTCTGAATTTTGCATCACATTACATTTTAATTGAATTATGCCATGTGATTTCAGTTATTTCATAAATTCTTACAACTTCCAACCACAAGAAAACCAAAACAAACATAAAGCAATCACCAAGCAAACAAATATGGCCAATTTAATAATTATACAGAAAAGACTCATGATTTGCAGCTTTATTTACAGTCCTGTTAAGTGCAAATGCATTGAAACACTTCAGATGTGCACATGTTATTATGCAGATAACTTTTGAAACATGCATTCTGTCCAGGAAACATGTTTAGGCATATTTATTTCTATTATTTTTGCTGAGCACATTCAAAAGTGTCAGAAAAGGAAAGCTGTGCTGGTAAAGCCTGTTATTCACTCTGAAACATGGACCTGTTGAGACCCCAGGGAGCCTTCAGTATGAGCTCTTACTTACGTCCCTCAGAGGCTAAAATGTTTTGAATAAATGCAAAGTTTTTCGAGGGCTAAGTAATGATTTCATGCCAAAACCTGTGGAGACATTGGAAGAAAGTCATTACTAGAGCCATTATAGAACTTTACCAAGTTCACATTCGTCACAGCACGTGTTTTCTTACCAGACCTCTGTGGACATGTGAACTCCTGCTGATTCTGTGTAACTTTAGGTCATTCGGTTTTCAATTTTGAGAGTATTTTGACACATTCATAATTCTTGAATGTCATGTCAAACCGCAAGGGGTCCGAAGTTGAAACGGCAACAAAAAACTTTTTTGCATTGCTAAACCTGAACATAGCTGAAAATGTAAAACATTATTTATATTCCGTCCAAAAAAAAAAAGAAGAAATACAACAAATTTATGTCTCAGTTTTTAACGTTTATTAATGTTTGCATCACACAATTCAGATAAAAAAAAAAAAAAATTATATATGTCTTGGGATTCGGAGAAGGCCAGGTATTGCAATATACAGTAGTGTGAAAAAGTGCCTTCTCTTTCTGGTTTCTTAATATTTTTTGCATGTTAGTCACACTTTAATATTCAGTTCATCAAACTAATTTAAATATTAGTCAAAGATAACTAAAGTAAACACATCATGCAGTTTTGAAGGGAAAACAACATACAAAACTACATATGTGGAAAAACGTGTTTGGCACTTAAACCTAATAACAGTTTGGTTTATCCTTTTGGTCCATCCTTTTTAATAACTTGCAAGTCTGTTACAGTGCTGTGGTGGAATCGTTGGCTGATTATCTTTGCAGAATTGTTGTTTTCGAGCATAAACCTCCTTTTTAAGATCATGCCACAGAACCTCAATTGGATTCAGATCAGGGCTTTGACTAGGCCACTCCAAAGTCTTCAATTTGTTTTTCTTCAGCCATTCAGAGGTGGACTTACTGCTGTGCTATGGATCATTGTCCTGCTACTGAACCCAGGTTAGTTTTAGCTTGAGGTCACTAACAGATAACTGGATGTTCTTCTTCAGGATATTTTATTACAAAGAAAAATTCATGGTTTCATTTATCACAGCAAGTCTTCCAGGTTCTGAAGCAGCAAAACAGCCCCTTACCAACAAATTACCAACACCACATTGTACTGTTGGTATGATGTTCTTTTTCTGAAATGCAATGTTACTTTTACACCACACATAATGGGACAGACAGTTCAACTTTTGTCTCGGCAGTCTTGGGGAGCATCAAGATGTTTAAACAAGATGGCAAAACTAAGATGAGCCTTTATGTTCTTTTTGCTCAGTAGTGTTTTTTTGTCTTGGAACTCTGACATGCAAACCATTTTTACCCAGTCTCTTTCTTATGGTGGAGTCATGAACACTCACCTTAACTTCGCACATTGGCTCTCGCTTTGGTTTGCTGCCAGGGAGGCCATTTCCCAGTGGCCTGATGGACAATCTGGCCTGACACGTTCTCCCTGTGCTGTGTGGGTTTCCTTCGGGTGCTCCGGTTTCCCCCACAGTTCAAAGACATGCGCTTTAGGTGAATTGGGTAAACACAGTTCCCTTACATTATAAGTGGGTGTGTGAATGTGAGTGTGTATGGGTGTTTTCCTGTACTGGGTTGCGGCTGGAAGGGCATCCGCTGCGTAAAACAAATGCCGGAATAGTTGGCGGTTCATTCCGCTTTGACAACCTCTGATAAATAAGGGACTAAACCGAAGGAAAATTAATTAATGAATGAAGATATTTGACAAATAAAAAATGCATATTTTCAATTCTATTATTATTTTTTTTAACCCTAACTGACCTACTTTTAGCAAGATAATGCGCCATGTCGTGAAGCGTGAATCCTTCAATAAGTTCGCATTACTCAAATAACCTCCACAGTCACAAGATTTCAATCCAATAGAGCACCCTTGGGATGTGGTGGAACGGGAGATTCGCGTCATGGATGTGCAGCCGACAAATCTGCATCAACTGTGTGATGCTATCATGTCATATTGGACCAAAATCTCTGAGGAATATTTCCAGTATCTTGTTGAATCTATGCCATGAAGGATTAAGGCAGTTCTGAAGGCAAAAGGGGGTCCAACCCGGTACTAGTAAGGTGTACCTAATAATATATGTATATGTATGTATGTGTGTGTGTATGTTTATATATATATATATATATATATATATATATATATATATATATATATATATTGAAAAAATAGCGCTCAAAATGAACAGTTAGCAGAGCACAGAAAAACTTGTGTAACACCTGCCATATCGAAAGATGATTTCAGCCCAAATGAGGCAACAGACACAGTACATCTCAAATTAAATTACGCCCTTAAACTCCTTCAATAGAATAGGAAACTGATGCAATGGATTTTGACTGGTCTGCCTCTCCTGTATATGGGGAAATGTGAGAGCTGTTTATGTGTGTCAGATTTCTGCTCATGCTGCGTGACGCTCAGCTATGCCCCATTAATAACATTTAGAGCGACTGTCTCTGTAATGAGAATGACTAGCCACTGTTGTTTTGTTTTTTTTTGGCCCGTCCTGGATTTACTCCAGCACTACATGGCGTTTCTACACTGCTTCCAAATTTAAAAGCATTTCAGACAGAAGTCCAGATTGTTTCGCTCACTTCATAACCCTTCACATCTGTTGCCGCTTTCATTGTTCTCTGCTTGATGAGCGTCTCGTCATGTTAACAACAGCATTTAACGTCTCGTTGGACAAAGCAGGAGGTGTCACAGATTTTCCAGCTGAAACAAGAGGTTGATTTTACGACTTTTGCTGGAGTGTGGAAGATGCTCAGAGGTCAGGCTTTCTGCAGTCAGTCTGTCGTTCGGTGTGGTCATGCTGTTCTTTTCTTTGAATGAAAATGCTTGTGATTGCTGGATCATCTCCTCTGAAAATAGCAATTTTAGCAAGAATATCAGGATGTCCAAGCCTGTGAAATGACAGTATGCATGTTGAAATTATTTATAGAACAGTTAGTTCTGGTCTTCGAATGTCATTGGCCGAGAGTTCTTTCCTGCAGTGCAGAAGCTCACATTAGTGCCTGCCCACTTTTTCACAAGTATACTGGTTCTGGAAGTATACTCAAAAAATGACTGTTGCTGCTTGCTTAAATTACTTTCATGATTTAAAATGAGTTGAAACAACACAATTCTTATGTTTTTTTAGGGACAACTTAATTGTTTTATGTTCAATCCATTTAAATTTGTAAAAATGAATAAGTTAAGCGATTTGTGTTGGGACAACATGAACCCAGCATTTTTTACAGTGTATTTAAGATTTGCTGAAAAGAATTACAACCAGCCATGAATCAAACCAAGCACCTACGAGGATAATCATTACACATTTTGATTAGAAGCAAAGAAAACAGACACAAAAAAATGCAAGAATGTGAACTTAAAGTCTTTAAAGAGGGAAAGAACCACAGTACAATCCCCTGAAGCATTCAGAATGACACAACTGAAAAAAAAAATGATTGAGGCGCATAAAACTTCTCATTTAAAGGTACAGTATGTAAGTTTGACACCGTGGTTGAACTAGGTATTGCATTCCTATTCAAAACACGCAAAAGCAGGTTGCCAGATTGATGACTCTAACAATGGCTTATTTAAATTGTGTTTTAAATAAAAGCAACGGCACACCATAGATGGAATATTTTTATATCTAATATATATAGATATATATATATAATATATTTATATCTGTTTCTTGCAGTTGAACGACAGAGAACTGACAATGATCACCTCAGGTACACCTCATGTGCTTTGTTCAGTGTTAAATGTTAATCATGTGAGTTTGAATGCTATTTTAAATGACATTTATTGTCATACTACTGAAAGCAGCAGCAGATAGTTCACCTCAGATCTTGAAAATAAAATAACCTTTTGAAATTGAACTTTAGAACTGTGACCCCCAACACATATCAGTGATTCAGCATGTACATTTAATCATGTTAAAGAGAATTAATATGTACTAAATAAATTATAAACCTCACCATTTTGCTGGAGTGCAGTGAGTGAACTATTCTGTGCTTCTTAATGGCCGTATTAAAATTTCTGTCATGTTTCGTCTGGTGCAAACAGCCAAATTGCTTGTCACTGCAAATCTCATTACTTAGCGTGTTGTTAGGACACCGGGTTACAATGTACCCTGCTCACCGAATGTTTAAGTTTGTAATATTTATGTTATTTGCTAATTTATAACCACCTCATGTCAGCCTCACTCGTTAAGTGATGCACAGGCATGATGCATGCACAAATAAACTAAAGTTTGTTGTGGTCAATTTCCTTTATTTGCAACGATTGCATTCATATCAGAAGTGAACCGGAACCATACCTCTTTCAGGCGGACCCGGGTTTGTGGGTAAACGTACTAGCTAGCTAAAACTAGCTAAAAATACTGTCTTTTGACGTCAACGGAATCCAGGTGCGGACCAAAAGTGCTAGTAAGTGTGAAAGCACTCTTAGTGTACCATATTTATGCTGCGCAGTTTTAGTTGTTATTTGTCCAACATAGGCTCATTCTGAAAACGTAGCCTTATATACATTTATGGAGATAGCAAATTATGTAGCCAGAGGAACGTATGGCAGCGTTTCATCTTTAAATGAATGCTACAAGGCGGTATGATGCTGTTCCTATTCTCGCTTACCAGCTAACTGCTTACCTCTGTATGGACAGCTTTTCTGCTGTTACCAGTTTGTCCGGTAGCTCGACATGTACTTCGGCAGACTTGAGATGCAGCGTGGCGTTCTCCACAATGACAGGGTTCGAAACCGATAAAGAATGGTTCCAGAAAGCAGGTAAGACAAAACAAAAGCTAAAATAAAATAAGCAAGTTAATAACAGGGTGAGAATGTGGTAAAATCTGAAAACGGGCTGAAAATCAGGCAGCCGCAAGGGCTTTTCTTTTTCTGGATTGCTTTTGAAAACACTATTGGTTGGGCTTAGGGTAGTGGGTGGGCGTGTCAATCAGTGCTTTTGAAAACACTATTGGTTGGGTTTAGGGAAGGGGTAGGGTGGGGGTATCGGTCGGTTGGTGATATTTGAGATCTGAAATAGCTCCTGGGATGTGTTTTGCTCTCTCCAAAAATAGATAGGGGTACGTAATCAGAATGAGCCTGAGTTGTATGTGTCCTTTTACAGACAAATGACTTTGTTTTTGCTCTTAAACATGTTTCCAAGTTTTCCTCTATGCTTTTATAATTTGTTAATAAAGTACCGTTTATTCTCAGTTCCTCTTCAGAACCCTTAATTTCTCAAATATACATCACCTTAATTTAATTCAATGGAATTTTTTTTTACATTGGTCTGGAAAAAATAGCTTTTAGTGTCCTGTATATAATCCAATGTCATTCTGCCTCCATTAGCCCACAGATTGAGGCTCATTTTATTGTCATTTCATCTTAATGAAATAAATGAATATTTACTTTAAATGTTCAGGACGCCCTCGAGTACTTTTTGGAGATTTTAATAGATTTGTGTGTGTTGAGCATCAGTTAAGACAACATTAGCACCTGTCAGCTTTAATTGTTATAATTTTTGGATCATTTTGAGCTTTTGTAAGCTAATTTCATCTTCTGGGTTTACAATAATTTTCGAGGCAGGATCAAAATCAGTGACGTAGCGTGTGTCCGCAAGTGGAGTGATGACGCGTCGGTTTCTCATTATTACTCAGATGGCGCTCTGTGGCGTGGCAGAAATATGAACAGTGTCCTGAGTCTGGTCCAAGCCCCTCCCCCGGAGAATTGTCATTCTATAGCGATCGCTGATTGGCTACTGTACTAGAAGGTGGGCTTTATTCACCACATAGCGATCGCTGATTGGCTCCTGCACTAGAAGGCTGGGCTTCATTCGCCATATTGACTGTTACACTTTTCCCCATTCAAAATACGAGTGACCCGTCTTGTGTATTCTATAGTCTTTGTTTATAGTGTTTATATAAACACAATTATCTTTATGATGATTTAACAAATTGTGGTTATGTGTATATGAAATTACTGGGCATTAAATTACTGTTTATTTCTTTGCATTTTAACTGTGAACTAAAATCATGGGTCACCTCACGGTTTGTGTCTCATTTTGTGAGCCAACTAACAACAGTTGTTCATCCCCTCTCTTTTCCCCCTGCTTTGCTGGCTATTGCCCATTTCTCCCTCTGCCTGCAGAGCTCCACGCCCATCATAGAGCATTTTTTGAAAAAATTTCTGACTTGAACTGAAAGAGGGGGGTTTTCATGGCTTTTTTTATATGAAAAACCATTCTGCATTGATATTGTATCATTTCATAAGTTGCAGAAATGCAGCTGTTCTATACAGTATGGCCAGAAACACAATACAGTTTATATCCAGCAGGTAATGATGAAAATAATCCTTTTAAATGACTTGTTTGTTTATGTTCAATGACTGACAGTTTTGTCATTATATTTTTTGGTCTCCATAGTAATCACAAACAGACTGCAATAATTCATCTGAACAGCAAAGTGTGTGGACTGGAAAAGATTGCGTTGGGGATTATAAATGAAGTGCGATTCCCTTGGTTTCAGTATCGGTCATACGCGCTTCTGTTTGGAGGAGCTTTAGTCTTCTGTCATTAACTCGCTTCGTCTTTTTCACTGAGAGCTCCTGTGAGAAATAACACAAATCACAAACAAAATGACTGTTAACAAGTTGTCTCCTCAAACACATATACAAAACATAAAACATAACAAATGAGTTCTTCTGAGACTGGGGATGTTTTCATTTCTATAAAAATACAGCACTGAACAAAGATATCATTTATTTTAAACCATTGTAAACAGTGAGTTTTCCCCAAACACATGTACTCCATCAGTCATTATAATATGCTGTATGGGAAGCTATGAATTATAATGAATACATAAGGGAACTATAACGCGGATATGGAGATAATACATGTACTGCTTGTAACTTTATATGTTCATAAGGTTTGAAGGGACATGAAGGCATTTAAAAGTACATGGGTGGGTGGTATGTTTTTTATTAGGAGTAGATATGTACAGTTGAAGTCAGAATTATTAGCCGTGTTACAAACCCTTGATGTTTGTCTAGGGGAAAAGTGGGGTTTGACATTTATAGGCATTAAAAGTATTATACAAATAGTGAATGAATGTAAAAGACAACCAATGTAGATACCAAAAAAATTGTGACTTTATTTTTGATTAATTTGTTGTTTATGTTACTGAACTTTTGGGTATGGTAAATAAAGGAAAAGTACAGATTTCTTTTTTCTTTTTTTAAGTATTTCTCAAATGATGTTTAACAGAGCAAGGAATGTTCACAGTATGTCTGATAATATTTTTTCTTCTGGAGAAAGTATTATTTGTTTTATTTCCGACTAGAATAAAAATATTTTTATTTTTAATAAACATTTTAAGGTCAAAATTATTAGCCCCTATAAGCTATATATTTTTTCGATAGTCCATCACAAACCATCATTATGCAATAACTTGCTGACTAAAATATCTAGTCAAATGTTATTTACTGTCATTATGATAAAGATAAAATAAATCAGTTATTAGAAATGAGTTATTAAAACTATTATGTTTAGAATGTGTTGCAAAAAAATCTTCTCTCCGTTAAACAGAAATTGAGGACGAAAGAAAACGGGGGCTGAAAATTCTGACTAACTGTATGTATGTATATATATGTATATATATGTATGTGTGTATATATAGATGTGTGTGTATATATATATATATATATATATAGAGAGAGAGAGAGAGAGAGAGAGAGAGGGAGATAGATAGATAAGAAAGAAAGAAAACAAGGGGGCTGATAATTCTGACTTTATGTATATATAAATTTACTTAGACTTAGCCATGCTGAAATGTCCCTATATGTACATGATATCCCTTTTAGTGTCAATTAATATTCCAATGATTGTTTTTTAGAATTATTTTGGTGTCATTTTTTATTTTATTTTATGTTATTGTATTTAATATGAACTAATAATAAACAAATTTGTACAACATTTACTTATTATCGTTCAACATTTACTAATGCAACATTAAAATGAACATTTCTGCTTGCTAACGTTATGTAATGCAATGTGAGTTAACCTAAACTAACAATGAACAACACTGTGTATTAACTAACGTTAACAAAGATGAATAATTACTGTAATATAACTATGGTTCATGTTATTAAATACATTATCTAATACTACCTTTATGTACAGGATGTCCACGGGGACTAAAAATGTCCTTAATTTCAAATACTAAATTTTAGGCCCTAAAAATTTTAAAATTCACTGAAATATTAACAAGTAGGTTTAAAATCATTTTTAAAAGGTCTTCATGCTTTATCTAAGTAAAGCTATTCATTTGGGCCAACATCCCTCCAATGACCAACAATACATCTCAATAAAACTGCAAAATCTTAATGGTCTGAAAAGGATGTTAAAAAGTCTTAAATTTGATATTTGATGAAACCTGCAGAAACCCTGTATGTAAGTGTTCCTATTTTATTTATTTATTTATTTACTTGTTTTTAATTACTTAACCATACTAAATTATCAAGATTTTATCATGATGTCCTCCAAAATGTTTATTTTAGGGTCAATCAATATTAATATTATAGTTTACATTACATTGTTTTGGTGTTTTTATTATATTTAATGTATATTATGAATATTGTTTTTATTATTTTAAATTAGTTATATTTAAAGTAAAATGCTTTTAAATATTTCCCAAATGATGTTTAACAGAGCAAGGGAATTTTGATAATTTTTTTTCTTTTGGAGAAAGTCTTATTTGTTTTATTTTGGCTAGAATAAAAGCAGTTTTTAATTTTTTAAAAACCATTTTAAGGTCAAAATTATTATCCCCTTGAAGCAATTTTTTTTCTGATAGTCTACAGAGCAAACCATCGATATACAATAACTTGCCTAATTACCCTAACCTGCCTAGTTAACCTAATTAACCTAGTTAAGCCTTTAAATGTCACTTTAAGCTGTATAGAAGTATCTTGAAAATTATCTAGTCAAATATTATTTACTGTCATCATGGCAAAGATAAAATAAATTAGTTATTAGAAATGAGTTATTAAAGCTATTATGATTAGAAATGTGTTGAAGAAATCTTCTCTCCGTTAAACAGAAATTGGTGGAAAAAATAAACAGGGGGGCTGAATATGTATATGCTTAAATGTATATAAATATATGAACCGCCAACTTATCCAGACTATGTTTTACACAGCGGATGCCCTACCAGCTGCAACCCATCACTGGGAAACATTCATACACACTTATACTATGGACAATTTAGCTTACCCAATTCACATGTACCACGTCTGTGGACTTGTGGGTGAAACCAGAGCACCCAGAGGAAACCCATGCGAACACAGGGAGAACATGCAAACTCCACACAGAAATGCCAACTGACCCATTATTATTATTATTATTATTATTATTATTATTATTATTATTATTATTATTATTATTATTATTATTATTATTATTATAATGGCAGCATTAATAATAATATGTATATAATAATTTTAATGATGATAATATTAATAATAGTTCATGATGATGATGATGATGATGATGATGATGATGATGATGATGATGATGACGACGACATTAATAATAATAATAATAATATATTGCATTTTTTATGTAGTTCATGTAAATTAATCCTTCATTACATCTGGATGTAATAAGAGTCACTGCATAACTGTATAAAAGTCTGTCTTAAACAGAACCATGCAATCATATTAATAGCAGTGCTAATTTATTCAGCAACACAAGTGTGTGAAGAGCGTCTCTTACTCATTACTGTGTGATTGAA
>NC_079452.1:30739911-30743641 GCF_903798145.1 Danio aesculapii | reverse complement strand
GACAGTGTGTTGGAGTTAATGGTGTAACTAACCTTCAGCTTTATTCACGCTGTTATTGACACAAGCCAATCTCCTCGGTTTCATTGCAGGTACGTGTGCCAATGCTGATTTGTAGATGGTCAAGCGGAGCCTTGATTTCTGCCAGCGCTGCATTGGAAGGCTGTCAGGACACGAGTGGGCGGCCAAAGCAAAGGTCCAATAAACCATTAACATGTGCTGGTCAGTCAAATCACAGAGCGGGGGAAATATATGGAAATGAATGCGTCTGAATGGACATCAATCACTGCAGTGCTGCAAACTCTGCTCCCGCTTATGCTGTTCCTACACTTCTGGATGGTCGCTGGTGCTGTAATTCAAGAGTTTCAGGTAAAGCTGATGTGGAGAAACTTTTATACTTTGGTAAATCTTTGGATAACATGCATGTGTGCTGTTAGGGATGTTTTCATCCACTCTGGGGGGATTTTTAGTATTAATTTTACCACAACATTCTCTGTGCTTTAGCAAATGGGATGATTTTTGCAGACAAATCTGATTTTGACACATATTTTGGCAGAATGCTTTGAAAATTTTAAAAAATTCAACAATACACTCAAATTTACTACCCTTTAGTTATGTTCGGGGCTGTTTTTGTCCCATTGTCTTTCATTGTAATGTGATTGTTGCTGGTTTTCACTCTCAGGAAGAGGTCAAATTCGTCATTTATACTATTGATCATCAGTTGCAGTGCAAAAAAATATTGTGTATAGTGTATAGACCTTTGCACATCTACCTTGATTGTTTGAGAAAATAAAAAAGCCCCTCAGCTCCCAGAACATATTAAACATACTAGTAAGTGTATTTATGCGCGCACACACACACACACACACACACACACACACACACACACACTATAATCTGCTTTTTTACTCCATGGAACTCCATATAAAAGCCAGAAGGCCTATCAAAAGGGTTCAAGAATGCATGATTATTAACCAACAATGTGGTTATAATGGAAGTCAATGGGACAAAAACAGCCACGAACATAATGAAAGGGTAGTCCATTTAAACAGGACACAAGGGTTAAATGGGTGAAGTTGAATTTGAGTTTAGGGGTGGGTTTTGTGCCATGCCTCATTCAAAAATCATACATTTTTGTAAGACTGAACTCATAAAACATAAAACAGCTACGTTTCTTCATGAAATCAGGCTTTATGTTTACAAAGAGTACTGCACATGTATACATTTACATTTGATGTATACGTTTACAGCTAATTTATATTTTTTGCCGAACTGTGCCTTTAAGCAGAATACTTCAACTTGTTTTTACTGCAGTTACTTTAAAGAAAGAGAAACACGCAACTCAGCAACCTACTTAGCTAGATAAACCATAGATTTAGATAGATTTTTTAGATAGATGGATGGATGGATTGATTGATTTCACACAGTGATTCCGGTAAATATCCTGAATATTTCCAGAACGACCTTACTGGTAAGTTCAGAAAAGCGCTGTTCACATTCACGTTACGGAATTTTTCCGGAAAAGACCGTCCAAACATCAATTCCAAAAAACTGGTAAATTCTGACATCATTAACCAGAAATGACCTCTAAATGGCTGCGCTTGAATTTGTAAACATAAAAGGGGTCTGGCTTTTGTTGATGGTTTCACTTTTATTTAAAGCTTTAGCATTCATGCAGCTGCTTTTGTCCCAGAGACTTTCAAAGAACATTTAGCGAATTTGGTTAGAAAAGTGAGAGCTAAGCTTGGATTTTACTATCGAAATGCATCCTGCTTTTCTCTTAAAGCTCGTAAACATTTGGTGTGTGCAACATTTTTACCATTGATTGACTATGGTGATGTTTTATATATGAATGCTTCAACCAAATGTCTTCAGCCTTTAAACTCCATCTATCACAGTGCTCTAAGGTTTGTTATTGGCTGTTAAAGACTTACTCACCATTGTGAATTGTATGCCAAAGCTGAATGGCCTTCTGATTGTAAGAAGGTACACCCACTGGATGACTCTGGTCTACAAGGCTCTCCTGGGACTGGTGCCTTCATACCTATGTTCCCTTTTTCATAAGTCTAAAAGCCAGTATGCCCTACGTTCAAGTGAATCTCATCATTTGACTGTTCCCCGGGTTCGAACTGAAATAGGGAAGCGAGCCTTTAGTCATGCCGCCACCTCATCCTGTAATACTCTTCAGTCTGAATTAAAAATATCTGAGCTCATCCCAATGACATCGTTTCGCTTTATCCTTTTTAACAAACAACAACAGTCCATTTCTCAATGTATGTGTTTTTAATTTATTGAAATGTGGTAAAGCTGAACAACTGAACTGTATTTTTATACTATATTGATTTGATTTTCTATTTATTATTAATAATATTATTTTTATTTTATTTTATTATTTTTTTTTTTTTTTCATAAGTCGTGTGTTGCAGACCTCTTGGCCAGGTCACCCTTGTAAATGAGATCTTGATCTCAATGGGTTTTTTATCTGGTTAAATAAAGAAACATATATAAAAACAGAAGCGCGAACCACAGCTAAATGTTTACACATTTGACGACATTACAAATTCTGTGGATGATTAAGTATTGTGAACAAGTTCGATGAAATCATATGGAGGACACTTTCACATGTCGAGATGTACATAATATGTGTGTGTGCTGGCGCTCACTGGCTGCTTTACGTGCACATGCGTCAAGCAACTCAAGCAGAGCTTGAAGGTAAACAAACAGCGGTTTGTCATAAGCATTTATCAATATTTTTTACACAGTTGGCATTTAGAAGGAACATAGAAACATTATCTGACTAACATCTAGCAGATATATGTGTCTGGAAAAGTATTCAAAGGCTTTTATTTTCATAAACAGCACGGATGTGAATGCGTTTGAATGTTCTGATTGGCTAAAGTAGACGTCTAACATCAGTGCATGGAAGCGCTCTTTAGGGCAATTTCCCTTCTGCGTTCACACAGCGCAGCAATCTGGCAAATTACCGGTAATGTTACAATTTCTCTTTCCCGAAAATTGCCAGAACAAATTTACCAGTATTTTCAAAAAGGGTCTGTTCACACATGAACCCTTTCTGGAAAATTAGCGATAATTTTCAGGAAAGGTCTGTATGTGTGAAAGGTACTATTGATCGATGGATGGATGGATGGATTGATTGATTGATTCCTGTGAACAGTATTAATGTAACAATCAATATTACATAGACTTCAACCAAAAACACCTTAATAAAACATTCAAAACATTAAAGTGTGACATTTAAAAAACAAACAAACAAACAACAAAAATAAAAACCCAGTTGGTTTATTTGTTATAAAGTGTCTTGTTTAGTTCCAATATTGCCTGATGAACAAAGTGTTTTAATTTGACTTTGTTAAATGTCGAAACTCCATACCTCCGGTTTGATGGTAATGATTTAAACTTATTATGTAAAACATGATAAGGGTCAGAGATTATCATTAATTCGTTTTCTTTCAGCTTAGTCTCTATTTCTGAGGTCGACACAGCGGAATAATAATAATACATTTTATTTAAAGGCGCCTTTCTGGCAACTCAAGGACACCGTACAATAAAACAAGAGCAATAAAACAACGAGAAATAAAAAAAAAAAAACACAACAGTAGTGCAGATAAAATTAATTAATTAAGTATCTTAAATAAGTGGGTTTTGAGTCTTGATTTGAATAGTGTGAGGGAGTCAATGTTTCTGATGGCAGGTGGTAGTGAGTTCCAAAGCC
>NC_079452.1:30664911-30734911 GCF_903798145.1 Danio aesculapii | reverse complement strand
ACAATATGCAAATCACAAAATGTAAGTTAAAGCAACTGCATTAATGGCTTATTCTAGCATGACCTGTATGCACTGATTTAGTTCATCCTGTTGAATGATTTCTGCATTCTGACCTTAAGCTAGGACATGTCTAAATCCTGATGAAATAAAACCTCTGTAATCTCCTGTTTTCCCAAGGTGAATGTCTGAAATGCTCTATATTAGAATTTCCAAATGTGAACTTTTGATCTGTAACAACCTGCAAGGTTCAGTTGATAGAGAACCATGTGCATTTTTAGAAAAATGAGAAGCCAGTTATAAAACCACGGTCATCAAATGTCACGTCGTACATAAATGTCACACCTGTATATTATTAGTGAGATATTTAAAAGAAGCCGTAGAGTCCTTGAATTACTAAAGATGTATAGTTTCTACTCTAACTATGAAAACAAAGTGTATACAAAGCATGTTCTAGTTAGCTAGTTACATTGTTTCACTATTAGGGGAATCTGCACATGCTTACTAAAACCAGGCTTCATACACTTTTTTTTACTATTAAAATTCCATGATTTTTCAAAGACTTTCAAGTCATTTTTAATGTTTACGTCAGGAGTACCCAATCTTGTTCTTTGAGATCTACCTTCCTACAGAATTCAGCTGGGACCCTGATCAAACTCAACGAAACCAACTAAGTAGGATCCGATGGAGCACTTGGTAATTACAGCCAGATGTGTTTGATCACGGTTCCAGTTGGACTCTGCAAGGAAGGTAGATCTTCAGGAACAGGGTTGGGCACCCCCGTCTACATATATGTGGTAAATAATAGGAAAAACAATGCATGTTCAAATTTATTACATCAAAAGGCGCAACAATCTATTTAGTTTCAATTTATTTTTATATCTATGACACATTTATAAATAACACTTGCGCAGCACTAATAATGTGAGAGTGTGTGACTGGACAAGGACAGAAAAGTAGACAACTAACCAATATAAAAGTATACAGATATTTGTTAAACAAATTTTTATGACTTTTCCAAAACTTTGTGGGTTTTCCTGTTTTCCATTTTCAGGCCTGGAAAATGCCATGTGAATATTTCATGACCGTGTGACCAAATTTTTTCAAAGGGGGACTAATAATTCTAACTTTAACTGTATGTATATACAGTATATATATATATATATATATATATATATATATATATATATAGAGAGAGAGAGAGAGAGAGAGAGAGAGAGAGAGAGAGAGAGAGAGAGAGTGAGTAAGAGAGAGAGAGAGAGAGAGAAATACAGCAGATATGCTGTATATGCCCCCCCCCCCCCCACCCCCCCAAAAAAAAAAAATTTTGGAGAATTAGTCCAGTCCTTATAATCCATCCATTTATAAGACACAGGGTTGTCTTTTTTTTCACATTTACTGGGATTGTATAGTAGATGCACAAGGGTCCCAATTCACTAATACACAGCATGACCCATATATACATGACAGGAACACAGAAAATGTCAAATAAAAAATTAAATAAACTTTCAATTAAGTTTACATTTTTCCACTTACTTTTCGAGTAACTTGGACTTATTATTTTGTTGTTTTAGCAGTTTTTAAGTGATGTTTGGTTCAATAGGATAAGAAAATATTTGGGTGAGATACAGCTAGAGTAAAAAAAAAAAATAGTAAAATGTAGTCAAAAATTGTGCAAAAAATAAGTTTTGGTAAATTGAAAATAGGAAATTTAGATGAAACCAGAGTGGACATTTCAGCAAGACAATGATCCAAAACACAGCCAAGGAAACTCTCAAATGCTTTCAGAGAAAGAAAATCAAGCTGTAGAATGGCCCAGCCAATCACCTGACTGAATCCAATAGAAAATACAAAATAAAGATCAGATTTGATAGACGAGACCCACAGAACCATCTAGATTTTTACATATTGTTGATTTCTTTGGTAAACTCACACCTGAGCAATGCATGTGAATTCATTCTCCATATGAGAGGCGTCTTTAGGCTGCCATCAATAAATCCTTTTATATAAAATATTAAATATATTTCAGTAGTTCAGTATTTTCTCCTTGTGTTAATCCATTGTTATTACACAACTCTTTTTAAATTATTTTTTTTATTTTGTATGTTTGTATTGTTTGGGTTTTTACCAAAATCTGGTTCAATTCCATGTCAACAGCTCGTTTAGAAATATTATTCCCAAGAAAAAAACATGACATGTTCAATACTTATTTTCCCTGCTGTACATGTTCATACATGGATACATATAGGAATACATCTATGTTTCATATACACATCCTCTGCAAACAAGCAATCCTTAAAAGTTCCCCCATGCGTGTCGGAGACCTGTGAGCAAACATTTCAAATGCTGAGAAACAAGAACACAAAAGATATTTCAATCGAATCGATTTGAGACCCATTTGGTAGAAGGATATGCATATATTTATATTTTCCCATTCATTCCCATCTCACCTTGAGCCAGCCTGAACAATCCAATATTTGATCTGGGCTTAGCCGGGAGATTTAATCCCACAGCGAGATGAAAAAGGGCTTTTCACCAACTTGAGTTTATGCAATTTTGCCTGCTAGTGCAGTTCTATGGAAATGCGTTTTCCTCCATTCCCACAGCCTGGATTAGACTGCGAATATGTGAAAGAAACCATTAATGGCTCAAAGCAGACGTCACGGCCCAGTGTGAAGGGTTTCATCTGAAACGGTTCGGCTGTGATTTATATATTTATTTCTCTGTTTGCTTGAGCTTTTCTTGGCTTTATGCTAAGTCAACAAGAATCTAAATGTTGGCGTGTTCCTTTAGCGATTTATCTATGTGATCTTTAATCAAAATGATGTGATTTGTTTCCCACTGACGCAACGACTGTTGTGTAATGCAAATATCTTAAGTCTTCATATGTTAATATTTGTAACAAATCAAAGCATTTAATCCTAAGAAATCTGTAAAAGTCAGATATCAAAAGCTCTATGTTCAGGCCATGAGTTTAAAGGCACAATAGGATTTCTTTAATTTTTTTTTTTCCTGAAGTATGTATTTATATTATCCTAAATATTTTGAAGAATTCTCAAATCCAGTGAAATTTTGCTCATTGTTTTCATGAGGCGTTAATTGTGCAGTATGTAAGTTTGACACCCAATGGTTGAACTAGGTATTGCACTCTTGGTTCAAAACAATCTGCGTCTCAGATTGAAGACACCAACAAAGGCTGATCTAAATCGTGCTCTAAATAAAAGCAACAGCACGTGATAAAAGGAGTATTTTCCCTATCCAACATCTGGAATTTATATTTTAGAAACGGCTTCTATTTCTTGCAGCTGAGCAACAGAGAACTGACGATGATCACCTCAGGTAAACCTCATGTGCTTCATTCAGTGTTAAATGTTAATCATGTGAGTTTGAATGCCATGCATGACATTTATTGTCATACTACTGAAAGCAGCAGCAGATAGTTTACCTCAGATCTTGAAAATAAAATAACCTTTTGAAATTGAACTTAAGAACTGTGACCCCCAACACATCATATTATTAAAGAGGTTTAATATGTATTAATTAGATTATAATCCTTACCATTTCGTTGGAGTGCAGTAAGTGAACTATTCTGTGCTTCTGAATGACTGTGTTTCAAATTCTGTCGTGTTTCATCTGGCAAACAGCCAAATTGGTCATCACTGCAAATCTCGTCATGTAGTGTATTGTTAGGATACAGGGTTGCGACAATGTAACTTGCTCACCTAATGTTTATGTACGTAATATTTATATTATTTGCTAATATCCACCCCATATGGAAGTCTGAATCTGCGTCTCATTTCAGAGGCTGCTACTGTCCACTGGAGGTTACATTTTCGTCACTGACTGACTGACTTTCATTTCATGACTGAATGAATCACATCAAGGCAACCCGAGGAGCTGAAATATAATTATAAATATAAAATAAAGACTGACATTCCTGCAAGTAACACACATTTTCAAAGCAGTATATTTGACGTCAGCATTGCTTTTCAGATAAACAGGAATGTCTCTCAGGTTTCTTAAATATCTGCAAAAATAGTATGGTATTTTTATGCTTTAGAAGAGTCAAAAATCTGCATACAGCACCTTTAAATATCAAAGATAAGCGGAAACGAAAATCTTACTTGCATGCTGGGACCTTTGAATAAACATTTGCATTTTGTTTTGGGTAATGGCAGAGGTGGGTAGTATCGAATTACATTTACTTACATTTACTTGAGTAAATTTGTTGGGTTACTTGTACTTTTTGAGTAGACTTGTAATCAGGCCATAAAAGTTAGGCCCGATAGGGCCCGAGCCCGACAAGAACATTTTGAATGACAGCTTTTTAAAAGCCGAACCCGTTTACAGCCTGACATTATTTAAATGTGCACATGCACACAGATCTTTTGCCTTTTTTCAAAGAATGAGTCATTTTAACAATTTATTCATAACAAACGTATAGGTCACTTAAATCTTCAAATCGGGCAAAAATCTCCAGCTCTACTTTTTGAGTACATTTAATGATGTGTACTTTTACTCAAGTCAGTTTTTAGTGAAAAAAACTTTACTCTTACTTTGCTATATTTGGCACCATTCCTCTGTTACTTAGCATTTAGTTGCAGTGCAGTGAGTGCACTATTCTGTGCTTCTGAATGGCTGTATTTAAATATCTGTTGTGTTTTGTCTGATACAAACAGCCAAATTGCTCAAATTGGAATAAATGTGATTGATATGCAGTGCCGTTACTAGTCGAACTTTGTGGTCAACCTGCTGGGCCAACATCTGACCACATCCACTTTTTTCAGCATTTTCTGAAACAGTTGACAAACTGACCAGTGCAGGAGTTTTGTGACTTATTAAATTAGTCTTGATAATTAATAAAGCAGTGTCACTTCAGCTGTACGACTAATGCTCACGCCGCTTCTGATAAATTGCCATCTTACGAAAATCCCTGTTGTCTCACAAGCATAACAACAAAGACAAATGTTCAATCCGCAGTAAATGCACATCACTGTCAGACCTCCAAATGACTCGCCATTGATCAAGTGTTGTGTGACGCAACCTGATGGAGGCACAGTTGTGATTTCGGTCCTAAACTGGTCCAGTCTGGTGATCATTTATCGGACAGCGTCCTGGCATCTATTGAACACTTCAAGCCAGCGTTCTGCTCTGTTCTTGTTCAGGTCACGAGCTTTCACAGTGAGACTTCAGCTGCCAAGATTTTCTACTGATTTTGTAGAGTGCTCTTATTTTTGGAACTTAAACTTTTGTGTTTTTGTTCACACGTTTTAATGTTCCTCTTGATGATTTCAGGAAACAATCACAGCCGATTAGACCTGTGCCGTTTCGCTGTTTTGGAAAATAAGCATAATAGTGATTGCTTTACTTTTCCTTGATTCTCCGAGTACTTTCCCCTGTTTTCTCCACAGGCATCTGAATGATCCAAACTGCTCTGAAATGAATCACAGCATCTTAAACTTTAGTCAGCTGTCAAAGTGTAAAACCAAATATGCTAGACTAATGTAACGCTTGCATTTTAAATGATAAAGGAGAATACAAATGCAACAGTACAACGTTTATCCAAATCCACATGCATTTTAATGTGTGCACAGTATACATAACAAAACATCATATATACACCAAAAATAATGTTTATTTTTATTATAATCAAGCTTTTTTTACTTTTAACTTCTATTAAAATGTATTATTATTGTTTATATAATGCTTATATAACTCAGAATCATGAATACATTTCAAGTATTTTTGATTAACTTACTTACACTGGAATGATATACACCAAAAGTCTTATTTTATTTACAGTTGTAAGAGGCTAAATTATCATATGCTTTTGTTTATATGACAAAACTTGTCTTTTTGACTCAAGAAGGTCCATACTGACTCCAAAGGCTAAGGCTCCAAAAGATACTGATAAGATCAGGGCCTGGCATGTAGACTTTGGGAGTTTTACAATGTGATCACTTGTTGATTGGTCAGTTTGAATGTCTCAGTATTTAGGGCTTTTGTCACATGGTCAAGAAAGATATAAAATATGTGGTAAAACGCTGCTCTGTCTCTTTTCCTGGCCTGTCTTTTCCTGGCCTGATTTTCCTGGTCTGCTTTCCTCCTCTGCACCTCTCCTCCTCTGGAGTCTATCTTCTCTGACTCTACTGCAATCAGGCTAACTTCTGGGCCTGCTCTCCCTATCTCCGTTTTTGGTATAAGATTGCAGAAGAATGATTTGACTAGAAATGTACAGTTTTTTTTACCATCAATACTGATAATTGTTTAGTCATTCGGCAGAACTACAGTTCGAACTGCTGTGGTTTAAAACTCATTCTTACACAGTAAACTAAATCATTTATTAATGTAACCAATACTTATATGCGAGAGGGAACATTTGATTCTGTTGCTAATTGTTGTTTCACTTATTGTTAAACTTTTTAAAGGTGCCATATACTGCACTGGTTTAATAAGTTAAATTGTTATCTGATATCTACAGTTGAAGTCAGAATTATTAGCCCCTCTGAATTATTAGCCCCCTGTTTTTTTCCCCCAATTTCTGTTTAAGGAGAGCAGATTTTTTCAACACATTTCTGAACATAATAGTTTTAATAACTAATTTCTACTCACTGATTTATTTTATCTTTGCCATGATGACAGTAAATAATATTTTGCTAGATATTTTTAAGACACTTCTATACAGCTTAAAGTGACATTTAAAGGCTTAACTAGGTTAATTAGGTTAACTAGGCAGGTTAGAGTAATTAGGCAAGTTATTGTATATCGATGGTTTGTTCTGTAGGCTATCGGAAAAAAAAAAAAAAAATATATATATATATATATATATATATATATATATATATATATATATATATATATATATATATATATATATATATATATATATATATATATATATATATATATGGATTTAATGGATTTAAAAAATTTAAAGCTGCTTTTATTCTAGCCGAAATAAAACAAATAAGACTTTCTCCAGAAGAAAAAATATTATCAGACATACTGTGAAAATTTCCTTGCTCTGTTAAACATCATTTGTGAAATATATTTAAAAAAAAATGTCAATGGGGGCTAATAACTCTGACTTCAACTGTACATAGAAGGTTTATGGCTTTTGGTAAATTCAACAAATCTCCAGAACTGGTTTTATAAGCTCATTTATTACTCCATTCAACCAGAAGATCCATGATTGACCATATGTGGCCTGTGCTCCACTCTGACACGCCTCTCTTAGAGACACACGCATACGCACACACACACACACACACACACACACACAGAGCATGAAGTACGCTGAACACGGACAAATATAAATAAATCAGAGTAATGTTAACGTATTTTGCTCACCAGATCTGTTGTCGATAAAGGCTACATCATAATTAAACTTGTCAAAAGAGAGTGATAGAGATGTATCTCATTGTGTTTTAAAGCTATAACCAAAGAAAACACAGCCAGGAATTAATATCAACCTCTGCCTGAACAGATGACAGTTGAGCTGAGTGATTTGACATGATTTAGTATCTACATGTGTTTGTTGAAACACACGCATCAAATTTCACAATAAATTAACAAAAGAGGTAACCAAAACATATCTTGTGCCTCTTAGGAGTGCACATGAATAAATAAATGATCTGTAAATCTTGCATTTTGCCCAGTAACGCACAGTTAACAATTCTTGTAGTATAAAATAAATAAAATCAAAGTCCTACATAGTAAGTGAAATATACGCTTAAATAACTAAGGGATGAAAATGATCATTGTTGTCTTACTAGAAAACATTGTTGCTTATCAAACACAGCAGGAGGCATGCATATTAATGATAGATTTTTTATGATCTCAGAGCTTGATGAGGTGGCTGCTCGTCAGGTCTGGATGAACAACCCAAATTAGACATACATGCAAATTAGGAGGGCATGGCCCGTGAGTCTCGTCACATTTTGTTCTGTCTTCTAATCGGCCTGTTGTACACCAGGGTTTTACACTCATGGAAACTAAGGAAACTATGGTCTATGAGGCTCACAGGATGCCCATTTCCGTATACTGATTTTTTAATTATTATACTATGCCTTGGTGTACCCAGATTTTTATTATAGGGCACCTTTAAACCACTAACAGAGTCAACCTTTTAACATATAAATCTATTTTCACACATTCAAGGTAAATATCTCCACTTTTTAGAGCGCAGGTGTAATTTACTTCCCTCAGATTCATAAAAAAAAGTATAGTTTACCCTCCAAAAATAAAATTTACCCTCTATTTACCTAATCTTAAAGTGCTACCCCTTTTACAAGATGTAAGATAAGTCTTTGGTGTTTCCAGAACGTGTCTGTAAAGTTTCAGCACAAAATACCCATCAGATTGTTTATTACACCCTGCTGAAACTGTCAATAATGGAGTAAGAGAAAAAGATTAGCTGTTTTTGTAGCCTGTGCCTTTAAATGCAAATGAGCTTGGCCTCCCCCACAGCCCAAAGACATGTGGTATGAGTGAATTTGATAAAACTGTCCTTAGTGTGTGAATGCAAGAGTGTATGGTAGTTTCCCAGTACAACTGAGTTGTGGCTTAAAGGGCATCCACTGCGTAAAACCAACACAATCTCACGGCAATTCGTAACTTTTTGATTTAGTGGCTAATTCATATGAATTCGTACGATCTAATTCGTTCGATTTAGTACGATTTGCTCATCCCCCAATGACGGTTGGGTTTAGGGGTGTGGTTAGGTGCCACGCCTCCTTTTTAAAATCATACGAATTAGCCACTAAACTGACAAAACGTAAAATACTTACGTTTTCTCGTGAGATCAGGCTGCGTAAAACATATGCAGTTCATTATGCTGTGGCATAAGATGTGACTAAGTCGATGGAAAATGAATGAATAAGTTTCTCTGAGTCACTTAAGTTGTAGAAGTCTCTCTCTCTCTCTGCTGAGTATTTGAATAAATCTGCACATGTAGGTATAAGAGGATTTAGATTTGGCCTCTCCTCTCGTCTGCTCTGTTAATGAGCTGAGATACACACTTGCGGATCGACATCACATTAAACAAACTCTGGATATCATTTCCACATTCATCTTCATGAAGTCGAGCTTTAACCAATACACTCCGACTGCTTACAAAGGTCCAGGCTGCGCATTTAAATCCACTACTAAATCTGTCTTTTAAAAAGCACCGTTCCCTAAAGTACATGACATTTGACTGATAATTGAGATCTTTGTTTTTGCTCTCCTGGGAGTCGTGTGTGTGTTTGCATCTCATCTGTAATGAGAAAAAACACGTCTGTTGTTTAGTGATGCTGATCTTTGTGTGTGTTTGAGGTCTCAGATCCCTTAAGGGCCTTTTAGTAGCTAGAAACAATAATTATATCAGCGTTAAAGGGGATGTATGTTGAAATATTCATGTATTAATAGCTTTTTTTATTGCTGATGTGTTAACAGCTTGTATTGAAACTTTTAAATTAAGTGAGACTTTTCAAGACTTTAGAGCAGGGGTGTCAAACTCAGTTCCTGGAGGGCTGCACAGTGTAGTTCCAACCCTCTTTCAATACACTTACCAGAAGGTTTAAAAACAAGCCTGAATGACTCAATTAGTTTGATCAGGTGTGTTTAATTAGAGTTAAAGCTAAACTGTGCCGAGCTGTGGCACTCCAGGAACTTGACAACTGTGCTGTAGACTATATCTATGTAAACACATTAATCTTGTCCTATAATGGCTCTTTAAATAGTCTCTTTGAACATCATAAGTATTCGTTTCATGTGTTATAGAATGGAAGAGTGTCTTTCAGGGGTGCATGTAAATGTTGCATTATTTTGATATAAAAAAAAAAAAAATTAAAGTCTGCCATAAACAATTTAAATTGTTACAAGCTGTTCATTGGCAAAATCACCTTTCAATAATCTGGTATTGCTAATATTTTTATATTATTATTATTATTATTATTATTATTATTATTATTATTATTATTATTATTATTATTATTATTATTATCATCATCATCATCATCATCATTATTATTATTATTATTGTATTGATAATATTATTTAAAATAATATTTTATCATCATCTTCCTCTTATTATTATTATTTATTATTATTATTATTGTTGTTGTTGTATTGCTAATATTTTTATATTATTATCATCATCATCATCATCATCATTATTATTATTATTATTATTATTATTATTATTGTATTGATAATATTTTATCATCTTCCTCTTATTATTATTATTTATTATTATTGTTGTAGTTGTTGTTGTTGTTGTTGTATTGCTAATATTTTATATTATTATTATCATCATCATCATCATCATCATCATCACCATTATTATTATTGTATTGATAATATCATATTCTTCCTCTTATTATTATTATTTATTTATTATTATTATTATTGTTGTTGTTATTGATCATATTTTTATATTATTATTACTATCATTATTTTTATAAGTGTCTTTTATGCTTATAAAAACTGCACATTTATTTTAAAAAATGCAGTACAGACGGTAATATTTAGATTTTATTAATATTCATTTTCAAAATGGGGTGGCACTGTATACAGTATATGTATGTGGATGATGAGGATCAAACCAGGTTGAACATTTCAGCAAGACAATAATCCAAAACACAGCCAAGGAAGCTCTTAAATGCTGTCAGACAAAGAAAATCAAGCTGTAGAATGGCCCAGCCAATCACCTGACTTGAATCCAATAGAAAATACAAAATAAAGATAAAATTTGATAGACGAGACCCACAGAACTATCAAGATTTTCACACTCTGTTGAAGTCTGTGAAAAAACTAACACTTATTTTAATTGACACAAGAAAGTAGTACATGTCTAATAATATACAAAGCATGCCCAGTTGCATTCATTATTCGTACGCTTGACCAAAAAAAGTGAGTTTCTTGCAGCCAAATCATGAATTGCGCAAAGCAAAGTGAAGTGAGAGTCTCTCGACACTATCCCTAAATCATTTACATGCTGGATTCTTGAAGTTTTGCATTATTGAAACCAGGGTCAAATAAGAAAAGATGCTGGCAGAAGATCTAAGCTGCTTCTCCACCTCGTCTTGTCATCCTCCTTCATACTTTCCCCATCACCACAACACCAAAGTTGAAAAAAAAACTGCCCTTGACCATGGATTTCTCTTTGTAAAGGGGAAAATTACAGCCGGGGGAAGAAACACTGCAAAGAACAATTACTCTTTAATGGCATTCTATTAAACATAAAACACTGAGTTTGATCGACTGTGATTTTCTTTCTTCTTCCATTGCATGAGGTGTGTCCGCGGATTTGGAAATGAAAATTTTGAGCTTATCTGACAGCACTAATTTACCCTGCAGATGAATGGGATGAATCAAAGCTGCACCATACTTCATTGACAGCTTATTGATTATATTAAGAACTGCAAATATTTCTTGTGGGCGGCACGGTGGCTCAATGGTTAACACCGTCACCTCACTGCAAAAAGGTCACTGGTTTGAGTCATGGCTGGGCCAGTTGATATTTCTCCTCATGTTGGTGTGTGTTTCCTCCGGGTGCTCCGGTTTCCCCCACAGTCCAAACACATGCGCTATAGGTGAATTGAGTAGACTAAGTTGACCGTAGTGTGTGTGTTTGAATGCGAGTGTGTATGGGTGTTTCCCAGTACTGGGTTACAGCTGTAAGGCCATCCGCTACGTAAAACGTGTGCTTGATAAGTTGGCGGCTCATTCCACTGTGGTGATCCATGATGAATAAAGGGACTAAACTTAAGGAAAATGAATGCATGAATGAAATTTCTTGTATTTCAATTTTCCTAAAAGTTTATATAGTATGCAAATGAGATGTTATTTAATTAAGTATGTGCTGACTTTGCATATATCTAGAAGACAAAAATCTGAATAGTGTATGAAGTTAAATAAAAAAAAATCTTTTTAAGGCTATTAGTTTTTACAGAAGAGATTTGGGGGATCTGTTTAATAACATTTCGTAATTGAGAAAATGCTGCAAAGAGAGATTTATTTCAGTTTATGTAGAATAAAATATTATAATACTTTGGTTTATTTACAAACAAATCCCTCAGTGAAACCTTTAACATATAGATATGACCAAAAGTGCATGTGAAGTTTTGTATACCATAGGTAGAGTAATGGGGATTGGTGGATCAGTACTGGAGTAAAAATAAATGTTAGCAAGTTTTTTTTTTTTAAACAGAATGCAGAAAATCTATCTGAAACAAGCGTAATTTGGATGTTTTCTTCATCAGACGGATACAATTATTAAATAGCAAAAATCCTAATTGCAGGTGTAAGAATCTTTTATTAATACTGATATATGAGGCATGTGTCATTTGCACTGTCTAAAATAAACAGAAGTCTTTAATAATCTCTCTCTTTATCAGTTAATAAACATTCTTATATTACATTATCAGGCCAGCTTATTGTAAGGGGTGCTTATTTTTTTTTCTGAAAAGCTTAACCTTTTTGCAGTTATTCACCTCATTTTCTATTTAATTATGAGGTATAAATATTGCGTTTTAGTGACATTTTAAGAACTCATTTTTAATCATAACCACACTTTTTGAAGAACCAAAAATATTTCCTACCATTTTGTCAAATATTTGAATTTTTTTGTGTGTGTTTATTAACAAACGTGCATTAAAACTGTAAGTTTTATATTGCAGTTTGATAAATAATGAAAATAATAAAGAAAAGATACTCATTTTTAAAATGCAAACTTATTATCATTTATCATTAAATAAAATATTTTTTTTGAAATCTGTTAAAACTTCTTTTAAATAAAAAGAAACTGCAGCCTATAGTCAAATAACAAACTGGAGTGCATTTCCCAAACATCGACGTAACTCTCTGAACTATCATAGTACGATGCATCGTTTGGGAAAAGAACGATGTAGTGACGAGTGTTTGTCAAAACCCGTAGTTTCTCTGTTGCAGATCCATCATTTGAACCATGTTAGTTATAACGTAAAATGCCCATAATGATGCTTTAAAGGGGGTGGTAACAACTTCTTTAGAGGAAAACCCCATCATTTCTTTGTGCAAATGATATTGTTTTACACACACACGCATAAAAAAAAATAAAAATCCGATATTAGTTTTAGTAAAACCATGAACTGGTTTTCCATATTAATTAAAATATATGTTAATGACACACATACGACACGGTGGCACAGTAGGTAGTGCTGTCGCCTCACAGCAAGAAGGTCGCTGGTTCGATCCTCGGCTAGGTCAGTTGGCAGTTCTATGTGGAGTTTGTAAGTTCTCCCCGCATTCGCGTGGGTTTCCTCCGGGTACTCTGGTTTCCCCACAGTCCAAAGACATGCAGTATAGGTGAATTGGGGAGGCTAAATTGTCTGTAGTGTACAGTATGTGTGTGTATGGATGTTTCCCAGAGATGGGTTGCAGCTGGAAGGGCATCCGCTGCGTAAGACATATGCAGAATAAGTTGGCGGTTCATTCCGCTGTTGCGACCCCAGAATAATAAAGGGACTAAGCCGAAAAGAAAATGAATTTATTATTATTATTATTATTATTATTATTATTATTATTATCATTATTATTATTATTAACCTATAAGTAAGATATTGTTTATTTGTTTTTTATTTTTGAAAAGTCTACTTTTATAATTTGACAAATGCAAATCACTGGAGAAATTATCTAACCAGCAGGTCCATGTCATATATAGTACAGATACTTAATTAATAACCTACTATAAATTAAAAGCATTAATGTATGCTATATATTTTTGTTTTCACAAGCTTTGAAGACATAAAGTAAATTCCGCTTTTAAGTAATAGCTCACCTATAGCTTTCGTCATGAGCCACGGCTGTGTTCAAAATGACATTAATCTTTTCAAAGTGCACTATGAAGAAAACAAAATTGTAAACATGAAGATTGCTAAAACCAGACTGTAAAAATACGTTGAAAGCGAATTACATCTAAGAATGATGACTTTATTGTTTTTTTTTTTTGTTTGTTTGTTTATAATTTCAAGTTTAAATGTTAGTATGTTCTAAACGAATAGGGCATAGTGGGGAAAACTGGGAATAGACCACAGCCAGGAACTATGTTTCTAGCTACAGCTCCAGAGGTGTAGTTGCAAGCATACAAGTTTGCGACGCAGTTTGTGAATATACATTGGAACGATGGATTTGGGAAACGCACCCCTGGGCAGTACATTCAACTTTCCTCAGTCAGATTTCAAACATAATAATAATTATAATAATAATCCAACTTTTGGTCTTTTGAACCACCCAAACCCCCCTTGGTTATGGGTAGGGACAGACGGTATCTGCTGACATTTTTTTTGCTATTTCTGCAGAGAATTTTGGTAAAATCCTGCGGATTTCTGCGGAATTATTTTGCGAGCATCATAACTAAAACCTTATAAAACCTAATAATAAATAATAATAAAAAATCATATCTTTTATATCCTATAAAACTTTTATTTAATGTTTAAAATGCAAACCCAATTAGATCCACTTTATTTGGTAAACAAAGCAAGTCTCTCATATAGTATATCTACTAAAAGACAGAAAATATTACTGTACACACTGCATTGTACATAAATGAGATGAACATTTTCATATTAGTCAATAATATTATTGTACTTAATTTAAAAACTGAATAAATATAGATTTACACACATTTACTCAAGTAAATAAACAGAATCAATGATGGGCTGAAATTCTGCGGAATTCTGCACGCGCAGATTCCGTGTGGCCTAGTTATGGACCTGACTATTTAATTTAACTTAATAAATTGTTTGAAGTATTGTATCATGTATGAAGTATTGTATGATTATTTATTTGATTTGGTTGTTTGATGAAGTGCAAACCTACGTCCTTGCCTATAATATCCGATAAAATGTGTTTACAGTATATTTAGTGATATGTAGACTTAAATGATGTGTTTTATGTACATTAAAACAAAAACTTTTGCAATTCTTTATAGACCAAATTAATCTACAGCAGAAGGGGATTTTTTTACCCTACTAACCTGCAGTGCCTTGCCTTAAAATAGTGCTTAAAACCTGTGGCTGATCTAGATTTCTTTAGTCTTGCGTGCTTTTTTATCTCGGCCGTGTTCAGTCAATTAATCTTGAGTTTGGGACAGGCGCTGTTCAGCCGCTTAACCCCGGCCGTTTCTGCATGTGCGCTTCAGATAGGCACTATCAGAGAGAGCTGTCGCCGCCGATCACACCCCAAACGCCGCCTGATTATACTCGTGCTCCACCAGAGGATTTTCATGCCCTGCGAAGGCGAAGGGGCGAGAAATGCAAAACTTGACCTTTCCGAAACGAGTCTCTGCGCTCGCGGGCGGGTCTGATATTATTGCCTGGGGAGGGATCATTAGATCAGCTTCAGTCCTGAGAAGAAGCGATTGCGAGCAGGGAGACGGTAAAAACACCCACCGAAGTGCAAAGTAGTAGGCCAATTTGTAAAATATGCATATATTAGGAAGTAATGTGGATTCCTGGCAGGGTGAAACTCATAAACACTATTACGCACAACAACATTATCACCATATCAATTACAATTGATTATGTGTTTAAAATTATTTATTTTATTAAATTATTACTGATTGATGAGTTTATTTAAAGTCAGTATTAGCTACACTGTAAACATTGGTTAGTTAATTATTTCGTAAATGAACTATAAGTAAAACATAAGGTGTCAATTTCTTTTGCACACATTTGTAATTTTAACAGGTTTGCCCACTTTGTAAAGTGCCTAATTACTTTTAAGGAAACGTGTTTAGACCTATTAACCCTGTGATTTGGGGAATTCTACCAAAATAAATGAGAGAAATACTTTTTTTGTTTAAACTAAAACTATAAAACAAAAAATAAATCTTAACTAAAAATATAAATATTCAGATTTATATATCTTATTTTATTTCAGATAGTTTATAATTAAATAATGCCATTTTCATTTTGTTTAACTTGATTTCCTACTAAAAGTAACTTGATTAAAAACACTACAAAAAAAAAAAAAAAAAGTAACTAAATTTAACATGAAAACTATAAATATTTATTAGCTAACACAATTTTTCAAAAGTTTAGCTGGAGTAAATTTTGTGCTGTGTATTCTAAATATATATAGATGAATATACGATATATATTTATATATTATATACGTTTTCAAGGTATACCGTGGTTTGGAAAAGTCAAGGATTTTCTGCTATACTATTCCTATGGTATATGTAAGGTTTTTTTATTTTATTTTTTTGATGTTTTGTTTTAAGTTTTTTAGGACAACAATATCTGCAGCAGAAAATATATCCCAAGATGCCATTTTAAATTGTGATGAAATCTGTGTTTTATAAACTAATGAAGACAGCAGAGGTCAATGATTGATTTGAATTATTTAGCCTGACATGTTTATTGTTCCAAAATAAGTTTGTCAAAATAAAATATATTTTATACAAAAATATATTTTATATATTTATTTTATTTTTATAATAAAAATTACTTTTATTTATAGTGGCAGTATGCATGAAACATGTCATATCGAAGAGAAACATGTCACATTAACACAAAACAGATTTTTTAATAGTCATCATAAAACCTAATAAAACCACAAATCTTTGATAAAAGAACTTTTTAAAGTGAATGTTTGCATGGAAAATATATTCTATGACAAAAATGTACACATTTAAGCAGGAATTATTATATAATTTGAGTCAAATTCAAAGCATCCTCATTTGAGCTTGTATTAATATGCTCATATCAATCATTATAAAACTGAGATAAAACGGAAGAAGAATCTTAGACTTTTTTTATTCCAAGCCATGTTATTATGAGTGTGTTACTGTGAACAATGAGCCTAAAAATAAAGTATATTAATATCAACAGCAACACTCTCGCTAAATACCTAGCTGATTCAGTTGTTGTCTAACAACATAAAAAAGTGCACCGCGCTCCTTTTTTTCTTGTCAACAAAAAGGCAGTGTGGTGCACCTCGCGTTTTTGGAACGTAATTGCGCGTTCGGTGGGAACGGACCCTTAGGTTGTAGTCTTTAAAAACAGCAATACTTTCTTGGCATATTAGACACACCACTTTCTGTTCGATATTGGTAAATAAGTATTTTGTTGTCCATTATTCCTTAAACGCACGACATTCAGAGTCAATTTGTTTTTTGCCTGACTTATTTTCAGTCATTTAGGTTGAGTGCATTTTAATATCTGAGAGTATGTTCTAAATCAGTAAACAGTACCACGTGCAATACTGCCATCAAGTGGCGTTCACTTGTATTGCATCATTAATTTACTAATTCTGAAACCAAACCGTTACTCAGAAGCAGCATTTTAAAAACTCCCTCACAGGCCTGATGAAAGTGTTCAGCGAGCTGCATATGGCCCGCGGGCCGTAGTTTGCCCACCTTTGGCTTAAAGTGACATTTAAAGGCTTAACTAGGTTAATTAGGTTAACTAGGCTGGTTAGGGTAATTAGGCAAGTTATTGTATAACGATGGTTTGTTCTGTAGACCATCGAGAAATATATAGCTTAAAGGGGCTATATTTAAGTCAATAATTTTGACCTTGAAATGGTTTTTAAAAAATGAAAAACTGCTTTTATTCTAGCCAAAATAAAACAAAAAAGACTTTCTCCAGAAGCAAAAATATTATCCGACATACTGTGAAAATTTCCTTGCTCTATTAAACATCATTTATAAAATATATAAAAAAATTATAATAATTCAAAGGGGGGCTAATAATTCTGACTTCAACTGTATATATGTTGATCCATCTAGTTAAATAAATATCTAAAAAAAAAAAAAGGGGGGGGGGGGGGGAGTAAATAGTATGACATTTATATTATGTAAATGAACCAGGCAGTTGTTTTGTGTCATTGTGTACTTTGTCTGAGCACTGTATAAATTCTTTAAAATAAGGTATCACTAAACTTCACATTTGTACATTTGAAATTGTATTGAGTGCAGATTGAATTTGACATTTGAAAATATTTGGGGTATGATAAAAAAAAACTGTGCAATTTAGTAAATTATAGTGCTTAATGATTTAATTAAAAGAAATACATTTGATCAAATTTACTGTATAGGATCACTAACAAATGATGGGTGATGATGAGATGGGTGAACAGCAGCAGAAGAGTAGATTAAATATGCATTTATACACATGACCTCTGAGTGAAATGTCAGTGTTCTTCAAAGAATGTGATCACACATGTATTTCTTTGTTTCTGTGTCAGACATGAGCTGAACTGTCAGATTCAGAAGAGGTTTTCACACATCGTACTGATTCTGCCCTCAATCCACGTTTCATGTCTTCAACAACATCTTCCAAAAAAAACACAACTTTTATTTGAAGTGAACAGGATTTCATAAACCTTTTTTTTTTATTTTTACTTTTTTGTCTAATAATGGTCAAATAATTGGCTGGAAAAAAATAGTTAGTTGCTACTTATAGTTTTCTAAACGCAAAAACATACACTGAAAAAATAACTCTTAAGATTTACTTTAAAAAATCCTCAATTTGCACAAACAAATTTCGAGTAAATGTTACATTCTTATATCAAATACAATTAACTTGTCAATATCATGTCAAATTTGCTGAGTTTAATCTAACACTCCTAAATTAACAAAGTAAAAGTTAATTGAGTTATTTATTCAAATTAATCAAGTAATGTCAAGTTCATGTTTTAGCAAAAGTTCATGTTTTTTTTTTTTTATAATTTAAATAAATCTTATTAGTTACAAATTGGTACATCTGGCATAACTTGTTTAATTAATACACACATTTCCACTTGGAATTTGTTATTTCACTTTACTTTCAGCAAATTGAACCCAAGAGCAAATTTACTTTAAAAATCCGTACTGATCTCAAAATTAGCGTTAGCATAGCTATGGCTCTTTGAGTGAAGCATCAAACATCAATGTTGAAAAAATCCAAAGCAGGACTGCAACTCTTCTGAAAGGTGGTAACCCCAAAACTAAAAACACTCAAAACTCTTCTCAATCTTCAAACTAATGATGATTAAACTCTAAAAAGTCTTTCTCTTAAATTTAAACACCTATTGCTTTTATTTACAAAATATACTCTTAATTCTACTCTTAATTCAGTCCCATGCAAAGCATTCTAGGAACTACACATCCATTATGACATATCAATTATTAAAATTTACTTAATAGTTTGCAATGATTAGAAAATACTAATATTACAAATAAATGAATATTAATATTTAACCCTTTCCACTCATTTTATTTATTACATGAAGTAAATGTGTAAATATTTACTTAGAAAATTTTAGTTATTCTTGACACTAAATATTATAAGTTAAAAATTATGAGAGTAAATTGTTATAATTTACCACACCAAAAAGTCATCTCTTTCAGTGTAGTTTTATGTAAAAGTTTTGGCACCCCTGATAATTTTCATAATTACACCCCATAGCCTGCTGGCCTTTCAAATCAGCAACTTCATTTGTATATATTATATACCCTAGGCATAGGCGGAGCGTGTGTAAGGCTGGGGAAGGCTTAGCCTCCCCCTGGCCAGAGACCACGGAGATGGCAGCAAAGAAAAAAAACTGCATTAAAAACATGTAACTGGTGTAAGTCAGAGTATGAATGTAATTTAATGTTGATGATTAACAGAACACTTTAGTTATTGTAAGTTTGTCAATCAAATTTATAGTTCCCCTCCGCATAAAAATGGAACTGTCCAACCCCGCACTTTGCACTCATGAGCACTGTTTATTACTGGAGTTCGCAGCAGCTCTGAAAACAAAATCAGCGAACTATTGGCCAGCGAACTATTCTGGTTTTCTGGTCAAGGACATAAGCAATAAAATGACAAATGAGTATTAGGAGAGAAATTTAACAATATATTGCTGCTCATCAAGGCTGCCTTTATTTCATCAACAATACAGTACACATTGTAAAATTGAGAAATGTTATTGCACTATAAAATTACTGTTCAAAAGTAGTTTAAAATCACTGGAATAAATTATTCAATTAAATTATGAAGATGATTTTTCAGCTTCATTACTCCAATCTTTCGGGTCACATGATCCTTCAGAAAGCACTCTAAACTTATTATTATTATTATTATTATTATTATTAATGTACTAATAGTAATAAAAGCAACAAGGAGTAATGATTTCATTTGAAACCTCATACAGTAAGTAATAAATAAATATTTAACAAATAGGTATTTAACAATTAACAATATATATATATATATATATTATATATATATATATATATATATATATATATATATATATATATATATATATATATATATATATATATATATATTAATAAATGCCGCCTTGATGAACAGAATAATTTTAATTAATTTTTATAATGAAATTAATTATTAATAAACTGAAATAAACTGATCCCAAACTTTTGACCGGTAGTGTAGATCAGTTGGTTAGTTTAATAAAATAATTAAATGTGTGTGTTGAATATAATAGATAGTTTGTTGATAGGCGGTGCTTTTGTTAAAACATCATCTTTGTTGGTCGCAAATCTTTTTAAACGCATTAAAGGGCAGCGCATATATTAGCCTTACCCTGGTGTTTTTTTCACCCTATGCCTAGGACCCTAGGGAAAAAGCAACATTTCAGTTCTTTCATAACACTTGCAGATGCAATGCAATTTAAGTCCTAACAAAAACAGACAGCTGCAAGACTTGGGCACCCCAACAGAATTATAAAATCAATCTTTTGTGCAGCCACCTTTTGCTGAAATAAGAGTCTGTAGACGCTTCTTATAGTCAAGGATAAGTCCCTGAAGTCTTGCTGAAGGCATTTTGGACCATTCTTCATTGCACAATTTCTCTAGTTCAGCCAGGTTTGATGGGTGCCGAGTATGAACGGCCCTTTTCAAATCAATCCATAGATTTTCGATAATGTTCAGATCTAGGGACTGGGATGGCCATTCTAGAACATCGTACCATTTCTAAGCATGAATTCTTTGGTAGATCTGGAACTGTGGGTCACTGTCCTGCTGAAACATCTAACACAGGTGTAACTTCAGCCTCTTGACTGATTCCTAAACATTGTTAAACATTGTTTCTAAACATTGAGAATCCGCTGATACTGGGTGGAATCCATGCAACCTTCAACTCTGACAAGGTTTTTAGCACCTGTGCTTGCCACGCATCCCCAGAGCATGATGAACCCTCCACCATATTTTACAGTAGGGAGCAGGTTCATCTCCTCGAATGCTGTGTCCTTTTTCCATCATGCAAAGTGTCTATGGTTGCTAAATGACTAAATCTAAATCAGTATGTGCTTATTTTACAAACAAATAAATAAAGAGATTCAATTTTTGATTATTTAATAATTAATTAGTTAATTTAATTCGTTTGAATCAAACACAATGTAAAAAATTGTTAACTTGAAGAATGACTAGAGATTTGGATGCTTGAGCTGAACGCCACATGATGAAGTTGAAGTTAATGTAAATAGTTGGATTTGTCAATATGAAAATGATGCATGGAAAACTGAGTCAGAAATCATTAGTATTCCAAGTGAGCTTGATTAATCTTTATTTTTTAGAGTCTTAAAAACCCCTCAAATCAAACCTGCCTGTTTAATCAGAAGCATTACTGAACGATCAATCTTACTAGCCAGATGCTAATTTTTCTTTTCTTTTTTCTTTTTTGGTAAATTGGCTTAAAAGGGCAGCCATCCAGAAAATAGAGCAGAAAAACACAGCTTCCTGAAGACTAACTGCTGCTGGAAATTAAGCACTTACATTAATGAAAACACTATTTTTTTTTTATTTGCAGAATTGATCCTGGTGTGAAGTGTGTCCAGCTTGACATCATGATCTGCAGGGATGTTTGATGAGAGTCCATGTCAGATATTTTTGTCACTTCGGGTGAGTTTGATCTATGCATTGGTTATGGTTCGTCTTGTTGATGATGTGATGCATTATGCACCGCTGCATTTCATATGCAAACTGTTTCCCTCAGAAATCTCCTTTACCTGCTAGAAAATTGAATCCATGTCAAAACAGAATAGCATCTTACGATTGTGGCATTTGTGAACATACATTATTTTCTTTTTCAAATACTTCCCAAATTTTTAACAGAATTTTCACAGTATTTTATTTCAGCTAGAATAAAAGCAGTTTTTAATAAAACATAATAATAATTTAGGGTCAATATTATTAGCCCCCTTAAGCAATGTGTATTGTTTGATTGTCTGCAGAACAATCGTTACACAATAACTTGCCTAATTACCCTAACCTGCCTAAATGACCTAGTTAAGCCTTTAAATGTCACTTTAAGCTGAATATTAGTAACCTAAAAATATCTTGTAAAAAATTCTGTGCTGTCATCATGGGAAAGATAAAAGAAATCAGTTTTTAGAAATGAGTTATTGAAACTATTATGTTTAGAAATGTGTTAAAAAAAATCATCTTTTCATTAAACAGAATTAGTGGAAAAAATATACAGGGGGCTAATAATTCTAACTTTAAAGGGGAAATGAAGCACTCACTCAAGTTTACTTTATTTTGTACATTGGATTCCACTTTAATGAAAATATATTAACAAACTCGATTAATTTAACCATTTACCAGAAAATATCACCATTTCAGGTTTCTTTTATTAAAAAGATATCCCAGATGAGCCCCTATGCATGCATATATATATATATATATATATATATATATATATATATATATATATATATATATATATATATATATATATATATATATATATATATATATAATATTAAGGGTGTGACAAGATCATTATTTCATACTTGCATCCCATACAGTTTGTCGCATGGTATGAATGAAATCTTTCAGACAAAAAATTTAAACTGCTAAAAATGTAAAAATTAAATACAAAAGAATAACATGAAATGTTGGTACATGAAAGGTAAATTTGTTGAAATGTATTGGACTTCACATGCGATGGTGTAGGGGTGAAGCAGATTGTATAGGGGTGAGTAGAGTTTATAGCTATTTTCCATTGATATTATTATTTTGCTAGTATTTAAAATTAAATATAAAAAGCCTATATCACAAAATATTTGGCACTGTTCTTTATAGCATAGAATTTATTAAAATCGAAAAAGCACCTAAATTATGCATTTTGTGTTTTTTGTTTTCCTAGAAAATGATATAAAGAAAGACAGATCTTACCAGTTAATGAGATTTTTGAGGAGGTTATTTAAGTTTTAATTAATTTAATTAATATTAATTAAATTAACTTAAAAATAGTTTTATTAATATATAAAAATATTACTCTTTTTTGCTGTATTTTAATCATTCCAAACTTTGGTTTACCATTTAGTAAAAGAGCAGCTAAAATTGAGAAGCATTTATTCTAAGAAATAAATCTTTTATTTGACCAAATTTTTAAAACTGTATTTGATGTTTACTAATTTATCTGAGGGCCAAACGTTTGAAATGATTCGTATTTTTGTGTGTGAAATATATATATTTAGATGTCATAGTATTTTATGCAAATTATGTTTGGGGCGGGGCAACACAGTGGCGCAGTAGGTAGTGCTGTCGCCTCACAGCAAGAAGGTCGCTTGTTCGAGCCTCGGCTGGGTCAGTTGGCGTTTCTGTGTGGAGTTTTCATGTTCTCCCTGTGTTCGCGTGGGTTTCCTCCGTGTGCTCTGGTTTCCCCCACAGTCCAAAGACATGTGGTACAGGTTAATTGGGTTGGCTAAATTGTCCATAGTGTATGTGTGTGTGAATATGCGTGTATGTGTTGATGGGTTTCAGCTGGAAGGGCATCCGCTGCATAAAACAAATGCTGGATAAGTTGGCGGTTCATTCCGCTGTGGCAACCCCAGATTTAAAAAGGGACTAAGCCGAAAAGAAAATGAATGAATGTTTGTGGATAAATTATGAGAATACTGTTTTTCATATTTCCTTTTTAATTCCAGGTTATTTATTTATTTATTTATTTATTTATTCTATCTGTCATTTTAGCACTTCACTTAAAACATATTTAGTTTCTTTTTTTTCTGCCCCAAATAACATTTAATTTAATTATTATTTTTTTAAGTGAATGTGTTTAAAATCTTTTCATTTTTTCTGTGTTCGAGCAAAACTGTATTTCCTAATCTCTCATTTGTAATCAGACTTCTTAAAATGTATGACCGGCCAAGCAGCCCCCGAAAAATCATCTCCGAACCCTATATGATAAAGATTATTTATGCGATCTTGCAGCATCTCGCTTCTCCCGCTGAGCTTTTGTGCTCCAGCTGTGTGTCAGAATCAGCAGGAAGTGATGTAATCCAGAGACACACGGCATCCCATCAGCTCTGGGGAGAAGAAAACACTCCTCTCAAATGGGTTTTAACAGTCTTGTCCTCCCCTCCTTTCAGCTGTTTTTGGCCCCCGGTGGCTCAACACATCAAGGTTATTAGAGGTTTGTTTTTTTTTTCAATAAAATGTAAAAGTATGGAATAATTCATTGTAATTTACCATGAAATTTTGTTTAATTCTAGCAACCGCATCTGTCTTTTTAAAAATTATTTCTTTTACATTCCTACCATTTTTTTAACAGTTAAATTCTGGCAACCCCATCTGATTTTTTTATTTCTTTTACATTCCTACTGTATTTTTTGATGGTTGCATTCTGGTAACCACATCTGCCTTTTTTATTTCTTTTACATTCCATTTTACATGTTTTTGTTTTTATTTATTTATTTATAAATTTCTTTACATGGCTACTGTATTTTTAACAGTTAAATTCTGGCGACCACATCTGCCGTTTTTAATCTTTCATATTGCTACCGTGTTTTGTAATGGTTCAGTTCTGCCAACTGCATCTGCTTTTTTGCATTTATATTTTTTAGAAATTTCTTTTACATTACTACTCTAATTTTTTTAATGGATATATTCTGGCAACCCCATCTGCCACTTTTTTCTTAGCGGTTAAATTCTAGGAACTGTATCTGCATTTTTCAACATTTCTTTTACATTCCATCTTTTTTTTTTTCTAAACATTTTTACATTCCTGTATTAACCATTAAATTCTGGCAACCACATCTGACTTTTTTAAAATTTCATTTACATTCCTACTGTATTTTGTAACTGTTAAATTCTGACAACCGTGTCTCCCTTTTTAATTTTTTTTTACATTCCTACTGTATTTTTTAATGGTTGCATTCTGGTAACTGTGAGTATTTTTTCTTAGAAATTTATTTTACATTCCTACTGTATTTTTAACTGCTAAATTCATCTTTTTACCATCAATTTTACAGATTTTTTTTTAACCGTGTTTTAATGATTATTTTTTAATTTCTTTTACATTCCTACTGTATTTTGAAATGGCTAAATTCTGGCAACCCCATTTGCCTTTTTTATTTCTTTTACATTCCTACTGTATTTTTTAACAGTTAAATTCTGGCAACCACTTCTGCCATTGTTTTAATTTTTATTCATATTTTTTTGGGAAATGTCTTTTACATTTTAATTGTTAAATTCTGGCAACCACATCTGCATTTTTTTATTAGATTTTTTTTTTGAAATTTCTTTTACATTCCTACTGTAATTTTTTTACAGTAAAATTCTGGCTTCATTTTTGTTTGTTTGTTTTTTACATTCCTACTGTATTTTTTTAACCATTCAATTCTAGCAATCGCATCTGCTGTTTTTATTTATTTATTTATTTTATTTTAATTTCAGTTACATTTCTACTGTATTTTGTAATGGTTCAATTCTGGCAACCACATCTGCCATATTTTATTTCTTTTAAATTTCTACTGTATTTTTAACTGTTAAATATTAATTTTTAACCGTAAATTGTACAGATTTTTAAAATTATTTTTATTTGTATTTCTTTTACATTCCTACTGTATTTTTAATGGGTACATTCCAGCAACCGCATCTGCCTTTTGTTTAGACATTTCTTTTACATTGTTAATGTATTTTTTACCATTAAATAAATTTTTTGGAAATGTATTTCACATTCCTATTGTATATTGTTTAATAGTTATAACCACATCTGTCATTTTTTTTTATTTATTATCTTTTTTTGTAGAAATTTCAGGTTTTTTTTACTGTTAAATTCTGACAACCGCATCTGCTTTTTTATAGTACATTTCACAGATTTTCTTTACAGTTTTTAATTTTGTTTTGTTTTTCCAGAAATTTCTTTTACATTCTTATTGTCTTATGTAAGGGGTCTGGCAATTCTGGTTAAATTCTGCAGTTGTTTTTTATTTAGCTTTTTCAATTTTTTTTTTTTTTTTTATTGTTAAATTCTGGCAACCACATCTGCCTTTTTTATTATAACGTTTACATTCCTACTGTATTTTTTATCATTTAAATTCTAGCAATCGCATCTGCCTTTTTTTATTTCTTTTACATTATTACTGTATTTTTATGGTCACATTATGGCAACTACATCTGCCTTTTTTATTTCTTTTTATCTTTTTTTTACATTCATACTGTATTTTTAACAGTTAAATTAATTAGTTACTGTTAATTGTATGGATTTATTTTTACAGTGTTTTAATTATTATTATTTTATTTCTTTTACAACCATACTGTATTTTTTAAGGGTTCAATTCTGGCAACCAGATTTTTTAGTTTTTTACATTCCTACTGAAATTTTTAATAGTTAAATCATACATCTGCCTTTTTTTTACTGTAAATTTGACATTTTTTAACAGTGTTTAATTTTGATTTACAAAAATAACCTTGTTCCACAGCAAATCTGAGCATCAGCGGTGGGATAAAGCACATGTTCTGCTCCTCAGAGCTTCGTCTGGATGTTCCTCATCTGGACTTCAGCTCCACACAGATGTAAAGTGACAGATCGGCTGGAGCTCCTGTTCGCCACACACGCGTGAGTCCAGCAATTACTGTCACTTTGGAGGATGAATTAAACACAGAAGCATATGGAAACACAAGTCTCTAAGTTTATTCTAGAGGACAGCACAGATAAAAATAGACAAGGAGCACATCAGAAATCCCAGCTCACCTCCACTGGGCGCTTGTCAGATTTATGTGCTAAAATCAATAAGTGTGCACTGCTTTTTTTGGAGAATGATAAATGGCAAAGTGCTGCAGAAATGTACAGAAATTGTATGAAATACAAAAAAAAAAAGTTAATAACCTAAATTGTAATATCACAAAAATAAAGCCCTTTATCCCATTTAGACTAAGCACATATTTATTTATTTATTTGTTTAAAAAGCCTTTCAAGAGTTCCCACTTAGATATGCTTGGCGTTTAAAGCAGGTTTGGCATGCTGTCCCAGGAGAGAACCCTGAGCTCTGAGATATTTGAGCCCAGGACTCCCGCCCAGTCAATAAGCATATCAGGAGATCTGAGATCAGGTAGGTCTCGAGAGCTCCCCCTTTAGAAAAGGAGGAGATGGGGTGGAAGGGGGGATTCTTCCAAATGAAGATCGAGCAGTAGGAAGAAAATGATCCATTTATAGTAAACTAGGATCACTCTGATTGGATTATTACTGATTATAGATGAGCGGCCAGTCGTGCTCAATCATATCACGCGCTACTCTCGAAATTAGTTTATGAAACTTCACTTATTCACATGGCTAATCCTTAAAAAAACCTAGGTGTTTCAGCAAGGAACTGCATTCATCAGTGTAACAGTGACTACGTTTACATGGACACCAATAATTCGATTTTAATGCGATTAAGACAATACTCTGATTAAGAGTTAACCATGTAAACAGTGATTTTTTTTTATTAATTTAATCAGATTAAGAGAAATCAAATTAGGACGTGGAGTTGCATTATTGAAGTGCAGTACAGGCATGTGAACACCTTAATCGAACTATTAATGTCATGTAGGATTTTTCGACGCGTTTTGCGACAGGATAGTCCACACACACACACACAGCTGTTAGACACTCTTTGCACCTACCCAGTCAGTTCAGAACTGCCTTAATCCTTCATGGCATAGATTCAACAAATTACAAGTAATTAATAAATTAAATATTTGTTTCTTTATTTTAATAATTACTAAAATATATTTAGATTTTTCCCATTAATTTATTTAAAAATGCCTTTTTTTTCAGCTTTTCATGATCATTAGACAATGACTTTTATTTTGAAAATTGTTGGTTTATTTTGTGGTTTTTGTTCAGTGACAAACTCGATGTGAGCTGCATGAAAAGGCATTTAATTCCCTCTCTAAATACATAAAAATGCAATTACATTGCATTCAAAAATAATAAATAATACTTAATAATATAGAATATATTATTATTAAAATGCAACACCTTTTCACTCCAGAGCAATAGGTTTGGACTATTTATTATTTTTTTATTTATATGCATTTTCAACATTGCCATAATTCAAATAGACTCTAATCTTATTAGATTCAACCTGTTGATGTTTGTTTTTAAATAAAAGCAATGTGAAACAGAAGTAATATTTGAAAAGATAATTGCAATTAAATGTAAATAAATAAAGATTTATATGTATAAGAATAGCGCTGTCACCTCACAGCAAGAAGGTTGCTGGTTCGAGCGTCGGCTGGGTCAGTTGGCATTTCTGTGTGGAGTTCGCATGTTTTCCCCATGTTGGCGTGGGTTTCCTCCAGGTGTCCAAAGACATGCGTTATAGGTGAATTGGGCAAGATAAATTGACAATAGTGTAAGAGTGTGAATGAGTGTGTATGGGTGTTTCCCATTACTGGGTTGCAGCTGGACGGACATCCGCTGTGTAAAACATATGCTAGATAGGTTGGTGGTTCATTCCGCTGTGGTAACCCCTGATGAAAAGGGACTAAGCCCGAAGGAAAACGAATGAATGAGGAATATAATAGCACTAATATCCTTTTATATAAAAATTAATTTATTTTCAGTGCTTTAATTTAGAACAGAAATATGACCGCATTTGTTCTTGACAGGTTTTATGAGCTCCACCCAAACAGTAATCTTTTCTAATCAGCCGGTGTAATTAAACATGCCCGTTTTTATTAAAAAGACAGATTAATCTTACTGGTCGAGTGCAAAAAAATCAAGTTAAAAAGTGACCAGTTGATTGGACGTCTACAGCTAGAGTTTCCCAGCAGGCCGCTCATAAAAATCAACTCACAAAGAGTCAGAAATGAAGCTGTTTGTCTTAAATTCGGACACTTAGCAAATGAAAATGCAGCAGAAAATACACTTATTTAACAGGAGTGAAGGTAATGAAAAGATTAAGTGGGTCCAATGCGACGTGAACTGCATGCGTTTGTCAAAATGGGCCGCTCGATAACCCGCAGAGAATAAATGTTCCAGCGTATCTCTAAAAAGTGAATAAATCCATCCCGAGAACAATAGCTTGAGCTGCGTTTGAAAGGCAGCGGCTTTAAAGAGAGCGTCTTTTATAAGCAATGACTCCAAATGGAGCATTTCCAAAATATACAGGCGCTCTTTTACAGCGGTGACCGCTCGCAGTGACCAAAGTCAAACTCTCTGAGAGCACAGCCATCATATGGGGAGATGCCTATGGGGTTAAAACCTAATTTAGAGCTATTGCAAAAGGATTTGGGGAGATTAATGTTTGAAAGTCATCATAAAGCAGTGTGCGGACCCTAAATCCATCAGATGAAGGCTGAGAATTACTCATCATATCCCCATAAATAAATAAAAAACGCACTAATATTGACTCTGCTCTGACTCTAGTGGCTATAGTTTATTTTCAGATATGCACAACATCCAGGGTTCCCACGGGTCATGGGATTTTAGGAATATCATGATTGAACATCAGAGAATTTTATATTTATTTTTTTATGTCCTAGTCATAGAATATCTTTTTGATTACTTTTTGATGTAGTGGCTAATTTGTATGAATCTGTACAATCTCATTTGTACAATTTACCACATTTTGCTCATACCCTAATGGCAATTGGGTTGTAAAAATGTATTGTAATTTATTTACTTACATTTTTGTAAGACTGAACTCATAGGAATTCATAAGAATTAGCCACCAAACTGACAAAACGAAAAAATATTTAAGTTTCCTCATGAGATCAGTCAGATAAACAGACAGACAGACAGATAGATAGACTGACAGACCAACACAATCTCACGGCAATTCGTAACTTTTTGATTTAGTGGCTAATTTGTACGAATTCGTACGATCTAATTCATACAATTTAGTACGATTTGCTCATCCGCCAATGACGGTTGGGTTTAGGGGTGGGGTTAGGTGCCACGCCTCCTTTTTAAAATCGTACAATTTCGTACGACTGAACTCGTACAAATTCGTACGAATTAGCCACTAAACTGTCAAAACGTAAAATACTTACGTTTTCTCGTGTGATCAGGCTAGACAGACAGACAGACAGACAGATAGATAGACAGATAGACAGATAGACAGATAGACAGATAGATAGATAGATAGATAGATAGATAGATAGATAGATAGATAGATAGATAGATAGATAGATAGTCTGAGATGAGCTGATCAGAGCTTCAGAATGAGTATGTATCTGTGAGTGTGTGCGTGTGTGTGTTCTGGCATGTGTCTGTGTAAGTTTATGTGTCTCTGTGTGCAAATGTATGTGTGCATGGGTCTGCATGTGCATCGTGTCTGTGTGTGCATGTTTATGTGTCTGTGTGTGAACATGTGTCTACACTCACCGGCCACTTTATTAGGTACACTGTACTAGTACCGAGTTGGGCTCCCTTTTGCCTTCAGAACCGCCTTAATCCTTCGTGGCATAGATTCAACAAGGTACTGGAAATATTCCTCAGAGATTTTGCTCCATATTGACATGATAGAATCACACAGTTGCTGCAGATTTGTCGGCTGCACATCCATGATGCGAATCTCCCGTTTCACCACATCCTAAATATGCTCTATTGGGTTGAGCTCTGGTGACTGTGGAGGCCATTTGAGTACAGTGAACTCATTGTCATGATCAAGAAACCAGTTAGAGATTATTCGCGCTTTATGACATGGTGCGTTATCCTGCTGGAAGTAGCCATCAGAAAATGGGTACACTGTGGTCATAAAGGGATGGACATGGTCAGCAACAATACACAGGTAGGCTGTGGTGTTGACATGACGCTCAGTTGATACTAATGGGCCCAAAGTGTGCTAACAAAATATCCCGCACACCATTACACCACCATCACCAGCCTGAACTGTTCATACAAGGCAGGATGGATCCTTTTTCCTCTGACATCAACAAGGCATTTGTGCCCACAGAACTGCCGCTCACTGGATATTTTCTCTTTTTCGGACCATTCTCTGTAATCCCTAGAGATGGCTGTGCATGGAAATCCCAGTAGATCAGCAGTTTCTGAAATAATCTGACCAGCCTGTCTAGCACCAACAACCATACCATGATCAAAGTCCCTTAAATCACCTTTTTTACCCATTCTGATGCTCGGTTTGAACTGCAGCAGATCGTATTGACCATGTCTACATGCCTAAATTCATTGAGTTACTGCCATGTGATTGGCTGATTAGAAATTTGTGCAACCAGCAGGTGTACCTAATAAAGTGGCCATTGAGTGTGTGTGTGAAGGCGTTGGATGTCACTAAATATCCTCCCTGCATTTTGCAATCCACATATTTCCATAGATAGCATGTCCATGTCTTTCAGTCTTATTCTGTTTGATTTAATCTTGGATTTACAACCAAGGAGATAAATGACAAGCAAACGTGAAGTGTCAAATTCAGAGCCTTCGCAGATTCTTGCACCTGATTTTGGATAGAGATGAGAGAAAAATGTGTTTGTTTGGTTTATGTGTGTGTCAGTCAGTCTCAGAACGGCGTCCATAATCTCCGCTGGATGTTCAGCTGTGTGTGCATTTCTGCTTTGTCTTTGGAAATGACGTTTGTTAGGATTACAATGCAGTTTTCCTCTGATACCTCCAAAGTACACAGCACAAGCCTATGGACACTTGTATATAATAAGTGCTTTGTGTTTTCAATCTGTCACAAAGCTAATTCCTCTCTCAGAAATGCTCTCAGGAGTCTTGACTGTTGCTTTTCTTCTGTTATTCAATTTGTCTCAGCTGTATTTAGTTTAGACACTTTTTGTGAGCTGGTTAGGAGGGAGAGCCCGCTGTCTTTGCTGTTGTTACTACATACAAAACACTAAGGTAAAGTACAGGTGCATCTATTAAAGCTATTAAATATCCATGATGCGAATCTCCCATTCCACCACGTCCCAAAGATGCTCCATTGGATTGAGATATGGTGACTGTGGAGGCCATTTGAGTACAGTGAACTCATTGTCATGTTCAAGAAACCAGTCTGAGACGATCCAAGCTTTATGACATGGCACGTTAGCCTGCTGGAAGTAGCCATCAGATAATGGGTACACTGTGGTCATAAAGGGATGGACATGGTCAGCAACAATACTCAGGTAGGCTGTGGCGTTGACATGATGCTCAATTGGTACTAATGAGCCCAAAGTGAACCAAGAAATTATCCCCCACACCATTACACCACCATCACCATCCTGAACTGCTGACATAAGGCAGGATGGATCAATGCTTTTATGTTGTTGATGGCAAATTCTGACCCTAATACAAAATTATACTATTTCTTTTTACATTGCGATGTTAAATGACCTTATAGATGAGAACAATGGTGGTCATGGCTTAATTTTGTGCATGAGGAATTCATTTGTTGTTGGTTTGTGGTTGTGGCTTGCTATTAGTGCATTCTACTTCAAGACCTAGTTGACAAATGAAACCATGAATTTTGCCGTGTACCAAAATATCCTGAAGGAAAATGTCCAGCCATCTGTTAGTGACCTTAAGCTGAAGAAAATTTGGGTTCTGAAGCAGGACAATGATCCAAAGCACACCAGCAAATCCACTTCTCAATGGCTGAAGAAAAACAAAAACAAGATTATAGAGTGGCCTGGTCAAAGTCCTGACCTGAACCCAATTGGGATGCTGTGGCATGATTTTAAAAAGGTGGTTCATGCTCGAAAACCCTCTGTGGCTGAGATGATTGTGCATGAAAATCCCAGTTGATCAGCAGTTTCTCAAATACTCAGACCAGCCCATCTGGCACCAAAAACAATGCCACGTTCTAAGTCACTTAAATCCCAATAAAGTCCCCATTCTGATACTCAGTTTGAACTTTAGCAGATTGTATTGACCATGTCTACATGCCTAAATGCATTGAGTTGCTGCCATGTGATTGGTTGATTAGAAATTTGCATTAACGAGCAGTTGGACAGGTGTACCTAATAAAGTGGCCAGTGAGTTTATGAATAAAACTGTGAAGCTTCATGTCTGTAGGTGCTTAACTGGAGATGAATGCCTCATTACAGAAGTAAAATAAAAAAAATCTCATTTTGTGAAAACCGCCTTTGAAAATACGATTTGTTATTGTACTCTACATATTCTAAACAGTAAAGTGATATGAAAGAAACTTTTTGGATGTTTTCTTTCCATTAGAAAAAGTCTCACCTAAATGCAAAGTCTGGCTCTTATCGAGCATTGTTTGGCTGTATTATTCACCATTGCAGTGATTGATTTCCGTCTTAATCAAAGCAGGCAAACAAGAACTGGGATGCGCAGCTCGAGAGCCCACAAGAGAGAGGAAGAGGAATTAAATGAGCTGAGGAAGACGAGCGAAATGAGGTACATGCATCATTCTGTTTTGTATGGGCTGTATATGTGATTCAGTGTCCTTCTCATGTGCGGTTATGAGCTCCTGACCAGAAATGCATATGGAAAACATGAAGCTCAGACCAAGGACAGATGAATCCTGCTGTTAAAGTGTGTGTAAAATGTGTGACTGGAAAATGGATTCATTGGTCGTCAAGCACAGAGGTAAAAAAAAGTCCGCTTTTACATAATTATTTATGAGGAATTACTGACCAAATACAGTACATGCATAACCGTTTTGCGATATTATTGTGTTTCACCTGACAGAACAGTCTATACAGGTGTTTGACTTTATCACCACTTACATACAGTTTAAATTTGACTGGGATGTATTTGATTGTTTTTCAAGTTTAACACATATTTTAAAATCTTGTTTTATATATCATTTTTATATTAATAATAAACATGATTAGAGAAAAACTAAATGCATTTATAATTTCATTTTCCTTTAGTGTTTTATTTTATTTATTATTTTAGCTTATCCAATTGGTCCCAAAGGTCACACGATCAGTAGTGTAGTCCTAAAAAAAAAAAGGTGGTGTACTATTACCCACCCAACCCCCCCATGCTGTTTTATAATTTTACCTGAACGTTTCAGCGAGACAACATTCAGTTGACTTTCTCACAGCTGCTGTGGTCGTCAGGGGGCGGGGAATGGCGCAAAATATAAACAAAAATGCACCGATTGCAACAAATTAAGATGAGAGTTAAAAAAACATTTGGTATACAGTTAAGTGGGATGCGAATACACTTAAATTAGAGAAGTCTAATCAGCAAAACAAGTGAGTATTTTTGATCCTCCGCAATTATTGATCCTCAGAAGTCGTAATACCCAAACAGCTAGTGGGCATACTGAGTATACATGCGTATAGCCCCGACTACACCACTGCACACGATGACACCCAGATGACAGATTTGAAATTGTGGTGAACTAGAATTTAACAAGGTATTACATTTTATGAAAAATTGTAATTTAAAGTTTACAGTATGTCATTAGAGGAACCCCGAAAGATGAAAAATACCATTTTTTATTTAAAATGCTATCATTTCTACACTACCTGACAAAGGGCTTGTCGCCTATCCAAGTTTTAGGAACAACAAATAATAACTTGACTTCTAGTTGATCATTTGGTATCAAGATTGGCTTGAGGCAAAGGCCTCGAGATTACGCTTATTTTAACAAAATAAAATATGAAGGCCTATTGGAATCCGCATAGACCCAAGATTCTCAATGAAATCAGTCAAGTTTGGTGAGGGAAAAATCATGGCTTGGGGTTACATTCAGTATGGGGGCGTGCGAGAGATCTGCAGAGTGGATGGCAACATCAACAACCTGAGGTATCAAGATATTTGTGCTACACCATTACATTACAAACCACAGGAGAGGGCAAATTCTTCAGCAGGATAGCGCTCCTTCTCATACTTCAGCCTCCACATCAAAGTTTCTGAAAGCAAAGAAGATCAAGGTGCTCTAGGATTGGCCAGCCCAGTCAAAAGACATGAACATTATTGAGCATATCTGGGGAAAAAAGGAGGAGGCATTAAAGATGAATCCAAAGAATCTTGATGAACTCTGGGAGTCCTGCAAGAACGCTTTCTTTGTCATTCCAGATGACTTTATTATTAAGTTATTTGAGCCATTGCAGAGATGTATGGATGCAGTCCTCCAAGCTCATGGGAGTCATACACAATATTCATTCTGTTTCCACTGCACCATGACTTTATATTCTATTCTGTACATTATTTCTGTTAAGTGACGAGTTTGGTCTAATCAAAGTCAGATCTTCCTGTCCTAATCAAATAATTAAAAATCAAGGCAGTATTTGTGATGATTGGGATGCAGATCAACAGATGATTCAGCAGAAAAATCTGCCTTTTGCCACTTTTCCAAATGATCAACTAGAAGTAAAGTTATTATTTGTTGCTCTTACAACTGGGATCCACGACAAGACTTTTGTCAGGTAGTGTATACAGTACACAGTATTTAATATGTTTTGTTATTTTTATATTAGGATTAAACCCCAAATTCAAAGTATGGATTTTCAAGGACACTTTATTTTAAAGACTTCATTTTTAAGTCACTTTTACTACCACACATTGGAAACACATTTCAGTTTTCAAATGGCCCTTATATTTATAAATTTCTTAAATTATCATCTTATATTGGGGTTGCAGTTTTGCAGACATGCAGAGACCTAATTTATTGTTTTAGGATTCTTGCACTCTCAAGACATGATTAAGGCTGGTTTACACTTCTGTGTCGAGCTATCGCTGTGACCCACGACACTTGGCTTGCGTATAAGATGTGCATTTTTACATGTGCGGGCTGTTTAAAAAGCTAGCTGGCAGAGGGTTTTTATGTTCCTATATGCCGAGTTTCTTCACTGGTGTTTTGTTTTTTCTGAATGCTACCTTAATGTACAAGTAGCTAAAACTCGCTCATTCAGAGGCAGGAACTGACGTGCAACAACATTAATCATAAGGTAAACACAAAACAACAGTTTCCAACTGGAGCTCCTCAGTGGGATCCTACACTTGTAAACACTTGCTCCAACGTATTCACGCAGCTCTCAGCCCTGCCCATACTGGTCAGCTCTACCAAGCCGACCAATCACAGAACTTGTGCTACGCGTCATCGCGTTGTGTAGTAAAATTGTTTAAAAGATGCAACACATTTTGCATTTCCTTCAGTTTCTCAGAGACAGTTTTTTGAGGAAACCCAACATTTTAATATAATAAACTCACATCTATTGGACACCCATCAACATTGCTATAATAAGTGTACATATAATAATATATGTAAAATTTAAACTTGAACAGACAAAGTCAAACGATGCCACTGACACCAAGCATGACAGTTGCAACATTTATTAAAATGTAATAATAATAAAAATTCTAAAACATCAGGTTGGATTTTATTTAGTGCTGTCAATCGATAAAAAATTTACTAATTAATCACCATTTTTTGCATAATATTGCATATTTATATTGAATAATAAGTCTTGTTGCAACTATCTCCAATCTCCCCCTAAAAATGAGTTCTGTTACAGATCTTTGAGATTTCTTCATATCAGCCTCTTGCAGTTGTATAGCAATAAGCAATGATTAAAGCATAAAACAACATTTTAAATAAACCTGACTGAAACACAATAGCTCAGTGACATAACTCATCATTGTGACGGTTTGTCTTTTCCATGCATCGCTCCGGCTTGGTCGTGACAACAGCTGTTGCTTCCAAAAGCTCCATAATTACATGTAAGTGCTTTTTGCCTTTCATCAATAGCTGTAATTACAGGCAGAGCCGCACCGGGTGTCTTTGCAGTCTTATTCTTTTTTTTTTCTCCTTCATTTTGCCGCCTCTTATGATGTTTGATGAAACCCTGGAATGAATTGCCTCTGAATTAAGTCAAATTACAGCGAACATCACTGTTTATAGAACATCACCCATTCTCAATCTGGAAACCTGCTCATGATCGCAGTGTTTAGAAACTCTTGAAATCTCAAGTAGGGGCTGCACAATAATTATCGTTATCGTGGTATAGCAAATGCAATATAAACACTACCGGTCAAAAGTTTGTGGTCAGTTTTATTATTTTTGTAGTATTTATGTTTTTGTTTTTTTGTTTTTTAAATATAATTCTGTTCATCAAGGTGGTAATTTATTAAATAAATATTTATTACAATTTAAGAGAGCTCCTGTTATTGGTTTTTGAGAACGACCTTCCATGTAGTGTGTAACACAGCTCTAAGTGAAGTGAAATATCTGCTTAAATCTGAAACTGATTCATTTATAAAAGAGTCGACTCATAGTGCTTCAAATGAATCATCTTGATAACGAGTGTTTCGGTGTGACGTCGATACAAAACTTTAGCCCCGCCCAATTGTTGCACACGCAAACCCAGGATCAATTTAGTTTATTCAATTCACCTGTAGCGCACGTGTTTAGATTTATTTCAGTTTAGTTTACTCAATTCGCCTGTAGCGCACGTGTTTAGATTTATTTCAGTTTAGTTTACTCAATTCGCCTGTAGCGCACGTGTTTAGATTTATTTCAATTTAGTTTACTCAATTCGCCTGTAGCGCACGTGTTTAGATTTATTTCACTTTAGTTTGCTCAATTCGCCTGTAGCGCACGTGTTTAGATTTATTTCAGTTTAGTTTACTCAATTCGCCTGTAGCGCACGTGTTTAGATTTATTTCACTTTAGTTTGCTCAATTCGCCTGTAGCGCACGTGTTTAGATTTATTTCACTTTAGTTTGCTCAATTCGCCTGTAGCGCACGTGTTTAGATTTATTTCACTTTAGTTTGCTCAATTCGCCTGTAGCGCACGTGTTTAGATTTATTTCACTTTAGTTTGCTCAATTCGCCTGTAGCGCACGTGTTTAGATTTATTTCACTTTAGTTTGCTCAATTCGCCTGTAGCGCACGTGTTTAGATTTATTTCACTTTAGTTTGCTCAATTCGCCTGTAGCGCACGTGTTTAGATTTATTTCAGTTTAGTTTGCTCAATTCGCCTGTAGCTGACGTGTTTAGATTTATTTCAGTTTAGTTTGCTCAATTCGCCTGTAGCGCACGTGTTTAGATTTATTTCAATTTAGTTTGCTCAATTCGCCTGTAGCGCACGTGTTTAGCTTTATTTCAATTTAGTTTGCTCAATTCGCCTGTAGCGCACGTGTTTAGCTTTATTTCAACTTAGTTTACTCAATTCGCCTGTAGCGCACGTGTTTAGCTTTATTTCAACTTAGTTTGCTCAATTCGCCTGTAGCGCACGTGTTTAGATTTATTTCACTTTAGTTTGCTCAATTCGCCTGTAGCGCACGTGTTTAGATTTATTTCAATTTAGTTTGCTCAATTCGCCTGTAGCGCACGTGTTTAGATTTATTTCACTTTAGTTTGCTCAATTCGCCTGTAGCGCACGTGTTTAGATTTATTTCACTTTAGTTTGCTCAATTCGCCTGTAGCGCACGTGTTTAGATTTATTTCACTTAGTTTGCTCAATTCGCCTGTAGCGCACGTGTTTAGATTTATTTCACTTTAGTTTGCTCAATTCGCCTGTAGCGCACGTGTTTAGATTTATTTCACTTTAGTTTGCTCAATTCACCTGTAGCGCACGTGTTTAGATTTGTTTCAATTTAGTTTATTTAATTCACCTATAGCGCATGTCTTTGTAAATAAAGTGAAGTGCTCCGGTTTCCCCCACAGTCCAAACACATGCACTATAGGTGAATTAAAAAAGCTAAATTGGCCGTGTGTGTGTGTAAATGCAAGAGTGTATGGGTGTTTTCCAGTGTTGGGTTGCGGCTATAAGGGCATCCGCTGTGTTAAACATATGCTGGATAAGTTGGTGGTTTAGTCTGCTGTGGTGACCCCTGATTAATAAAGAGCAAAAAGATAATGAATGAATGAAGGAATGAATTGTGTCCAAGAAAAGAGAGTAAATGCTATTATATTTCAAATAGTTGCATTGAAACTGCTTGTCTGCAAACCAAGCTGTTGTCATTTTCAAGCAAAGGATGAGTAAATGATGACAGAATTTTCTTCTTTTTTTTGATGTACTGTCCCTTTAAGTATTAAAAACAAATCCAACAAATGGATGCTTTAATAAGCTAGATCTACCTACAACCTACTGGCAACCTACAAGTCAGCAACATCAATTTATTCAGCAACATGTTTTTCCCCTTTCTTTTCATTAAAAAAAATTTCAAATTGACCATGGTCCTTGGACCTCAGTAACCTCATAACTGTTTACATGTCAGCCTTCATCCGCTCTTTTCATACCCGTAAATGCACATGCATGTGTCATTAATATTGAGTGTTAAAGCATGTGTGAACAGGGTCCAGTGTGTCTTAGTGAGTGTTTAGCTATGCGTATGTCAGCATTGCATCTGTAGTGTGAATGCTAATGTGTGCAGACAACGTCTACTGATGTGACAGTTCAGCCCAAACAAGAATTAGATTCACTAGCTGAGCTGAGATGTACAGAGAAATGGAAATCTGTCAGTATTTCTCTAAATATGCACTTCTTGAAAAAATTAAAAGTGCATAGTTGTATTGCGCTCCTGATTTGAAAACTATATTTAACTAAATGCACCCAATTTAAGGAGAGGATGCTTTTCTGATGGCTACTTTTTATTTTTAGACATTACTTAAAGTACGTTTTAAGTAATTGTTTTAACAATAGTTTCACATTTTAAAGTACACTTATCTTAATGTGCTGAATAGCTGATTAAAGGTGTGAAAAGTACTTTCATAAAATAAAAAATATATATAAAAATGAAGGTTATTTATGGCCCATTACAAAATTAGAAATTAATACATAAATTAAGAAACTCATAAATTCATTAAAAATATTTAAGTTTATTTCTGCCCTTTTACAAAATGAAAAATAATTACATAAATAAAAAACATCATAGATTCATAAAAAAAGAAGTCATTATTAATTATAAATAGAAATGTAAGTTGTAATTATTTTTTACTTTTTTTTTAATCAGCATAATAGCCGGCATGTGGAATAATTAATGAATTATTTTTAAAAATTAATTCATAAAAAAAAAAAAAAAAAAAAAAAAAAAAAAGTTATTTCGCCTCTATTACATAATTTAAAATAAATACATCATTGAAAAAAAAGATTAATTCATTAAAACGATTTATTTAAGGTCATTTCTGCCACTATTACAAAAATAAAATAAGAAATACAAAAACACACCATAAATCAAAATATGTAATGTTATTTTTGCCTCATTACACAATTAAAAATAAGTTTAAAAAATGAAAATACATAATAAATTCATTTCAAAAATCATATTGTATTTACTTCATAAATAAAAAATAATTATGACTTGCATTTCTATTGGCAGAATAGCTAGCATTTGGCCAAATATATATATATATATATACACACACACATACACAGTTGAAGTCAGAATTATTAGCCCCCCTGATTTATTAGCCTCGTTCATTTTTTTCCCCAATTTCTGTTTAACGAAGAGAAGATTTTGTTCAACACATTTCTAAACACAATAGTTTTAATAACTCATTTCTAATAACTGATTTATTTTATCTTTGTCATGATGACAGTAAATAATATTTGACTAGATATTTTTCAAGACACTTCTATACAGCTTAAAGTGACATTTAAAGGCTTAACTAGGTTAATTAGGCAGGTTAGGGTAATTAGGCGAATTATTGTATAATGATGGTTTGTTCTGTAGACTATCGAATAAAAATATAGCTTAAAGGGGCTAATAATTTTGACCTTAAAATGGATTTAAAAAAATAAAAATAAAAACTGCTTTTATTCTTGCCGAAATAAAACAAATAAGACTTTCTCCAGAAGAAAAAATATTATCAGACATACTGTGAAAATTTGCTCTGTTAAACATCATTTGGGAAATATTTAAAGAATGAAAAAAAATTTCAAAAGGGGGACTAATAGTTCTGGCTTCAATTGTTTATGTTTTACTTTATAAAAATAAAATACAAAAACATCATAAAAATCTTAAATTATGTAATAATTAATTTGACAAATAATTTCCTTTATAAATAAAAACAAATTAAATAATTTACATTTCTATCGCCAGAATATCTGGCATTTGCCATAAGTTAATAAAAAAAATTTATAAAAGAAAATAATCCAAGGTTATTTCTGCCTCTTTTACATAATTTAAAATAAACACACAATTGAAAAAAATCATAAATTCATTAAAACAATATTTATTTAAGGTTATTTCTGCCAATATTACAAATAAAAATACACAAAATAATTCATGTAATAATTAATTTGACAATTAATTAACTTATTTAAATAAATAAATAAATAAATGAAAAAAACACAACTTACATTTAGATTGGCAGAATAGCTGGCATTTGGCATACATAAATGAAAAAAATCATATTCATAAAAATCATAAATCATGTAATATATATTTTTACAAATAATTCACTTTATTAATAAAAAATAAATGAAATAACCACAACTTAAATTTCAATTGACAGAACAGCTAGCATTGGCATTTTTTTATTTTCATTTATAGTGTCTCCGATGCCCTTCACCGATAATAACGTATCCCATGATGCCCTCCGAAACCCCAATTATAATTACTTACACGCGGACACGCGGCATTTGCATGGGCACATCACTAACAGATGACATCTTAAGTCTGAGACGATAACATCTGATACCAAATACAGCATGAGCGTGATCTCGGAGCTCTTAATTAATAACCAGCAGAAATAAGAAGATCATTTCCTGCTCCTGATATGAGGAGAGGTGGAGAAGGTCAATCCCCCATAAACAATCATTCCCTACGGCATCTTTACATCTGGTCCTCCCCCTCAGTCTGCGCCTCTAATAGCCTGTCAACATGAATCTCGGCACCACTGAAGGATGGCAAGCGCTGGGCAGCCAAAATGCCACCTTGAAGGGTTTCCATTAGCGGCAAAGCAAAGCTGATGTTCATGCAAATGCCGTCATCTTGAGCTGACAGACGGAGACTCTTCTTAAATATGCCTGCTTTAAAAAGTCACTTTTTTAAGGGGGACTTGACTGTCCACTAGGAAGGTGCAAGAAATGTTCAGCAATAAAAAAAAAGCCAGTCAAATTCGGTCGTTGAGTTTAAAGAGACACCAGAATGAATATTTACTCACCTTTACTTGTTTAAACCTTTATGATTTTCTCTTTTCTATAAACACAAAAGAAGATATTTTGAAGAATGTCGGAAACCTGTAACCATTGACTTTCACAGTATTTGTTTTTCCTGCTATGGATGTCAATGGTGACAGGTTTTCAGCTTTCTTCAAAATATCTTCTTTTGTGCACATTCATTCATTCATTTTCTTTTCGGCTTAGACCCTTTATTAATCTGAGGTCGCCACAGTGGAATGAACCGCCAACTTATCCAGCATATGTTTTACACAGCGGATGCCCTTCCACCTGCAACCCATCACTGGGAAACATCCATGCACGCTCATTCATACTCATACACTATGGACAATTTTAGCTTACCCAATTCACCTGTAGCATGTCTTTGGGCTGTGGGGGAAACCGGAGAACCCGGAGGAAACCCATGTGGGGAGAACATGCAAACTCCACACAGAAATGCCAACTGACCCAGCTGAGGCTCAAACCAGCGACCTTCTTGCTGTGAGGCGATCGTGCTACCCACTGTGCCACCGTGACGCCCTTTTGTGCACACTTTTGGGTGAACTCTCCTTTTAACACTATGATTGAGCTTGTCCATATTTGAAACCACTTTAGTGTAAATAGTAAGCACATTTTTTATAGATAGTTCACCCAAAAATGAAAACTTACTAAGTAACATGTTAAAAAAATAATTGGGTTTGTCCAATGACAATTTATAAGTATTGTTTATTTTTTTTTAAAGATTGATTGTAATGTGCATTTTTTGTGATTTAATTATATCCAATATAGCACACTATATGTGTGTATGTGTATATATGTACACTCACCGGCCACTTTATTAGGTATACCTGTCCAACTGCTCATTAACAAAATTTCTAATCAGCCGATTACATGGCAGCAATTCGATGCATTTAGGCATGTAGACATGGTCAAGACAATCTTCTGGTTCAAACAGAGCATCAGAATGGGGAAGAAAGGTGATTTAAGGAACTTTGAGCGTGACATGGTTGTTGGTGCCAGATGGGCTGGTCTGAGTATTTTAGAAACTGCTGATCTACTGGGATTTTCACGCACAACCATCACTAGGGTTTACAGAGAATGGTCCAAAACAGAGAAAATATCCAGTGATATTCTGTGGGTGCAAATACCTTGTTGATGTCAGAGGAGAATGGCCAGACTGGTTCCAGCTGATAGAAAGGCAACAGTAACTCAAATAACCACTCGTTACAACCGAGGTATGCAGAAAAGCATCTCTGAACACACAACACGTCCAACCTTGAAGCGGATGGGCTACAGCAGCAGAAGACCACACCGGGTGCCTCTCCTGTCAAATAAGAACAGGAAACTGAGGCTACAATTCACACAGGCTCACCAAAATTGGACAATAGAAGATTGGAAAAACATTGCCTGGCCTGATGAGTCCTGATTTCTGCTGCGACATTCAAATGGCAGGGTCAGACCGTTTGAAAATCTCAATTTTGTACTTTTGTTTTAGTCTGTATACGGATGAAATTTCTTCCATATTTAAAATAAAAGTGCTGTCATCTAGAGAATTTTCCTTTTACATTAACAAAAAAGTGCCATGTTTTTAGTCATGTTTACATCCATCTGTTATCGATCAACACAATACCACAGTTTTCATTTCAAAATAGTCAAGAAACAAGAATTGTCAAATATCATTGTTCAGTGTCCTGCTCTGCTATAGAGACGACCATCATGATGACCTGCAGAAATAAAGCCCAGAGACTTGATGGAGCCTGCAGGAGACCCTCAGGATATCTGCTCTTCATTACTGAGGAAGACACAGGTGACTCTCTGCATGATCCCGGTGTGATTCTATCCCAGGAGACCCTCCAGACCATCAGCTCTCTCATCAGACTCCATCATGAGGAGGAGGACAGGTTTGTGAGTCTGTCCAACAAGTGTCCAGTTCATGACCTTCTGGAGGTTTGGGGGGCTTCTGGACTACAGTTTTCATATATAACGGTAACACAATCAACCTTTTACAAAACAAGAGCTTGTTATAATTAAGTTTCATAGACACTGTTTGTTCATTGAGGCCTTGTCTACGTGAACATTTTTCAAAACTGCAGTTTTTTTTCTTGTCTTTTTTACAGGGTTAAGCCATTTGTTTTTGTTGATGAAAATGCAGTTGACAGTTTTTTTTTTCTTCAGTTGCTTGAAACTGAAACTTTCCTAAAACTCTGGCCAAGGTGAAGTTTTTCAGAAAATGCTGTGTTCTCCTTTCCAATTGGCCAACGCAGCTTTATTCAAAGGGTTTTAACATGCCTATTCATTTGGCTTGCATTTGACGGTGCATTTTTGCATTTTCATGTGTACTGAGATTTATTTTATTTTTATGTGTGGATGTACAGTTGAAGTCAGAATTATTAGCCCCCCTGTTTATTTTTTTTCCCCATTTCTGTTTAACGGAAAGAAGATTGTTTTTCAACACATTTCTAAACATAATAGTTTTAATAACTCATCTCTAATAACTGATTTATTTTATCTTTGCCATGATGACAGTAAATAATATTTGACTAGATATTTTTCAAGACACTTCTATACAGCTTAAAGTGACATTTAAAGGCTTAACTAGGTTAATTAGGTTAACTAGGCAGGTTAGGATAATTAGGCAAGTTATTGTAAAACGATGGTTTGTCCTGTAGACTATCAAAAATATATATATAGCTTAAAGGGGCTTATAATTTTGACCTTAAAATGGTTCATAAAAAAATTAAAATTGCTTTTATTCTAGCCGAAATAAACCAAATAAGACTTTCTCCAGAAGAAAAAACATTATCAGACATACTCTAAAAATTTCTTCGCTCTGTTAAACATAATTTGGGAAATATTTAAAAAAGAAGAAACAAATTCAAAGGGGGGGCTAATAATTCCAACTTCAACTGTATGTATGTATGTGGATATTGCCTCAGTCTTAACCAGGGGTGCGAATTTTTATTCATTGATAATCGGCATTAAAAAATGTTTAATGTTGTAATCTAATTTAAGAACTTTATTAAAATAAAACCCTGTATTTCTGAGTATTCCTACATTGAATGACCGAACTGTTAGTCAAACTGACCACATACCTGTACACTTCAGTGTTCAATTTTTTTGTTGTACCTTAGCATGACTTTCTGATAGTAAAAACATAACATTTTCACTTTGGTTCAAACTTTTTGAGTGAGATGCAACTTCATGGGTGGTCTCTTGAACACCATTATATGCTATATATTACATTTTTATTCATTATTTCTTTTACTTTTTCAGCATGCAGGAGTTTGTTCAATCTCTCTGCGATTATGCTTGGAGAAACAGAACAGGCGTCAGTTTATCTTGTGTTGTGTTGTGGAAAGCATTTATTATCTAAAATGGATTAGCGTTATAACACAAATCTGATCTGTGTGAGGCAACCTACAGACAGATGAAGTGGGCGAATAAGACTCCATCATGAAGAGGAGGACAGGGTTGGTTGTGCGGTTCCAGCTGTGCTTTGACTCGTCCATCAAAACCAACCTGCCAATAAAACAAGCTCAGAGTCTGTCTAACAAGTGTCCGGTCATTGACCTTCTGGAAGTTTGGAAGCTCCTGTATGTCAAGCATGATGGTAACAATGAACCAGCTTCAACTTTTACACAACACTAGCTTGTTATACACTCATATAAATAATAAAATAATAATAATTAAAAAAATACATACATATACAGTTGAAGTCAAGAGTTATTAGCTACCCTTTGAGTTTTTTCTTTTTTAAATATTTCCTAAATTATGTTTAACAGAGCAAGGAAATTTTCACAGTATGTCTGATAATATTTTTTCTTCTGGAGGAAGTCTTATTTGTTTTATTTCGGCTAGAATAAAAGCAGTTTCAATTTTTTTATGAACCATTTTAAGGTCAAAATTATTAGACCCCTTTAAGCTATATATTTTTACTCTACAGATTGCCTAATTATCCTAACCTGCCTAGTTAACCTAATTAACCCAGTTAAGTCTTTAAATGTCACTTTAAGCTATAGAAGTGTCTTAAAAAACTGAGTTATTAAAACTATTATGTTTGGAAATGTGTTATATATATATATATATATATATATATATTTTTTTTTTTAATTGATTGTTAACTACTAATTTAAATGAGCTAAAACAACAAACAACACAATTCTTGAGATTTCATTGGGACACCTTAATTTTTTTTTTTTATGTTCAATCCACAAACTTGTTAAACGTGTTCATTTAATCGATTTGTGTCGGGACAACATGAATGAATTGTGTGGAACCCAGAATTTTTTACAGTGTACACAATTCCTTCATGTTTTCTCAACACAAACCGATAAAGTATGGAGACAAGTATTGGAAAAGCAATAATCTTTTTAGACTGGTGTGATATTTCATGTGTATGATAATATGGTAATTGTTTAATTGATGTGTGAGCTGACATTATTACACTCATAAAAATTTGTTGAACATAATTGTTAACTTTAGTTGTTGATTGAACTTAGGAAAAACCTTTGCACAAAATGTAATCTTCTTTCAACTTATTTGAGGCAAATAGAATCCAAAAGCAAAATGTATTTTGATCCAATAATATCAAATCATTTTCATTTGTCTTTCCTTGTGAATTTACTCTTGTGGTGCCAATAAAACTCAATCGCTTAATTTGGACAAGCAGAATTGTCTGTAATTTTTGGCAGTTCGACCTGCAACTGCTTTAATAATGCCTACAGTTGACTGAGACTGATCTCAGAACTGGTATTATTAGCACAGTTGTGTCACACTGAGTAAAATAACAAACAATGTTTCTTTTAGTTAAGCTGCCAACACCCAAAGCATGAGTCCTATCCTTTTCTTTTGGGTAGCACCATTAAAACTGAAAAACTTGAACTAAGTGAGGATTCAATACTTTTTCCTAACTTAAAATAAATTACTGAAATTACTTTTGACAACATTCATTTCTCCATTATAACGCAATCCCAACACAAAGCGAATTGAACACAAAACAAATGAAATGTTTAAAGAAATGACAAGAATTATTCAGTTTCAGCTCATTTTCAATTTTTGAGTGTCATTCACTTTGCAAATAAAAAAACCTGAGAAAAAACTGCGAATCCAAAATCATTGACTGTGTGATGAAACATTAAAATGAACTTAAAATGAAATTCAAGAGTTCACACTTAGCTGATGATTGATCATAAAGCTTGTTTGGCATGCTGTCCCGGGAGAGAGCCCTGAGCTCATAAGATCCTCAAGCCCGGGGCTCCCTCCCGTTTGCAAGGCGAGAAGGGAGTTTGAGCTCAGGTAGATCTCAAGAACTCCCCTGCTGTAGTAGCTAATGAACAGATAGTTATTGCTCTTAAGAGATAACTACTTACCAGGAGCATGTCTATGGTGCCGAATTGGATTAGTCAATTAACTTAAGTTGCATGTTTTTGGACGGTGGGAGGAAACCAGGGAACCCGGAGGAAACTCACGTAAGCACAGGAAGAACGTGTAAACTCCACACAGAAACACCGGCTGGCTTGGTAAGGACTAGATCCAATGACATTCTTGCTGTGAGGCAACAGTGCTAACCACTGGGCCACCGTGCCATCCATCTAGGAAAGGAGGAGGAGTAGGGGTGGAAGGGGGGATTCTTCAAAACTAAGATGGCTGTTATATGGAACTTAGGGTATTTATAGTGGCTTAGGAATCATCTGAATGGTGAATCATAGATTGGATAATGCTGGACGGGCTGCAAGCAATCATAAGCACAGGATCCTCTAGAAATTAGTTTATAAATAAACTTCACGTAACCACAGTTAACACAAAAGTTTTTTTTATATTTTCTAACAGATTTTTATTTTTAAGAAACCTTTCTTGTAGTTGAATTTTTAATGTAAAATAAAATAACCAAAATCAAACCGATGGCATACTCACTGGGCCAGGTATAATGTTCTCCACGCTAATGTCCATTATACTATCCGCTGACGTCTGAAAGAGAAAAATACAATGATCAAAACTCTGAATCTCACGCAACGAATCATTATCCATAATATGTGCATACTTGTGTGTGAATCTGTACCTGCGTTCAGCTCTTTCCTTCTTTAAAGCAGTGTCCAGATTCTGAAACTGCTACTCCAGCCTCTCACAGAGAAGTTCTGTAAACGACAACAACACACACATCAACACAGCTCTCTCAAACACACCACAATATTGGAAAAATCTGATATTGCAATATTTTATTTTTTTTGTGCTAAATATTGCCATATGTATCTACTGTATGTTTCACAGGATGGTTTTAATGGATCTATTTGAGGGTTTTCTGTTGAGTCTAACAGTATTCCGCTACAGAAATTGAATAATCACACCACCAAAAAACTGCTATTTATACTTTGCTTTGTCTCATTTTAGTCCACAATACTCAAAAAATTATTAGAGTAAAAAAAAATACTGTTTTTGTTTTCAACTTAAGTCAAAATTAACAGTCTTTACTTAAAACAAGCAAACTTATCTGCCAGTGCATGGGGTAAGTAAAATAATCCGTTTCAGTTCCCATTTGAGTATTAGTAGACTGTCTGCTTAATATCTGTTGACACCGCTCCTTCAACAAACATTTAACTGTTACAAAAATGTTACAACCCCTTATTGTCTAGGAGTGTGGGGTTGCACATTTAACTGAGGAATTGGTTATTGCAAAAACTCAAAAGTGGAGAAATAATTGGAGAAATACATGATTTTATTTATAAAATTGAGGATGAATCAGTGAGTGAGGTATTTACAAAATATACAAGGTTAAAGACAATAAACAATGAAATGTTAGAAAGACTGGCTATATGGGCGGTGCTAAATAAAAGAACCAAACAAAACCAAACAGTCTTACTAATATTCACAACAAATCCCCTCTAAACCTAATCTAATAAACAAAATATATGAAAAAGAAATTTCAACGTCAATGACGTCCTATCTAATCTAAACTGACTAACACTTTAAACCAAAAATACACTGGTTGGCACACACCCTCTTACCTGGCGAGTCTAGACAAATGTTAATCTACATGCTGATATGTATGTCACGTGACGTACTTAGAGTCATCTTAGATCATTTAAACGAGGTACGAAGACCGGACCCCTGGTCAACTAAAATCCAGACTCAACATTGCAGATCTTGTGATGATGCACATATTGATACACGATATCAATGCTAAAAAGATATATTGTTCAGATCCTGGATCTTTAATCTTGATAACTGATCTCTGGCTAATTTAGTTCTTCAAACAAGTTCGTGAATCAGATTAAAATGTCTGGATGAACTGATCTGAGATCACTGCGTGTGTTGTGAAGGACAGATTTATCGATCCTCGAAATCATGATGAGCAATGCAAAGATTGTCTGAAGGCACAGCAGCGTAATGACATCATCTGATTAATATTCAATCATCCACGAGAGCAAAATTACATCAAATTCATAGTAAACGGTTTGTTCAATGTGATACGCAATAACTTTCCACGTTCGTTGTGAGCTGCAGGCTTTACCCTTTCATTTGTCAAGAGTATTTAGCTATTTATTTATTTTTACAGTAAGAGTGGATTTTCTTTATTATAGTAGCTGGTTTTTTAATCTATGTAAAGAATAACTGGATGTTTAAATTAATTTTGCATCACAAAAGCATTTTGTTATTGGTAAAGGCGTCTGCAACTTTTGTGAAGCATAATTAGTCATATTAGCTGTCAAAACATGTTCAAGACTGCATAAATGTATTATTCCTTTTAAAAAAGTTGCATATTGTGCATGTCTATTATCATATAGATTGTATCTAAAAAGTCCATATCAATACATTTTCTCTTTGAACTTTGTACTTTTATTTCAGAGTGCAGATTTCATAAGTTTTATTAATATATATTTTTTACTTTATATATGTAGTTTAAAATATATTTACTATCACAAGTGTATATAACTACTACTGTAAGAAAATATCAGAATTCGATACATACTTTCAGTATTATCTTTGCTTGAACTGACCTGATCTAATCCTGTTTATATGAAATGAGCCTGCTCCTGAGCAGGTTTGAGCTACCAGAACTGTTGCTATGACAACAACTCTCACATGAGTTTTGAAGAATGAAACGATCCTGGATCATGTCAAATTGTCAATAACCAAATCCAGCTAACTGAGTAATCTACGTACAAAGAACAGACCCCAGGGTCGTAACATTTTAAATAAAAAGAGATCATTATTATTAACCCTCTTTTTTTATTTTTTTTTTTTTGATTGTCAACAGAACAAACCATTGTTGTCTAATGATTTGACCAATTACCCTAACTTAATTAACCTAGTTAAGCTTTGAAATTGCACTTTAAGCTGAGTATCTAGTAAAGTAACTAGAAAACTATTATGTACTGTAATGTTATTAAAACTACTGCTTTAAAAAAAGTTCCACGTAGCACATGATAAATATTTAAATAAATAAAAGTTCACATATAACCCTAACTCAGCTGATATGCATTTTAAATGCGCTGTCCCATAAACAACATGCCATGTGTGCAGTATTTATCAAGAAGTTAAATATAATGTAACGTGTGTTTTATTCATTCATTTTCTTTTCGGCTTGGTCCCTTTATTAATCTGGGGTCGCCACAGTGGAATGAACCGCCAACTTATCCAGCATATGTTTTATGCAGCGGATGCTCTTCGAGCTGCAACCCTTCACTGGGAAACACCCATACACTCATTCACACATACACTACTTACAATTTAGCTTACATAATATACCCACGTCTTTAAGCTTGTGGGGGAAACCGGAGCACCCAGAGGAAACCCACGTGAATACGTGGAGAACATTCAAACTCCACACAGAAACACCAATTGACCAAGCTGAGGCTCAAACCAGCAACTTTCTTGCTGTGAGGCGAACGTGCTACCCACTGCGCCACCGTGCAGCCCATGTGTGTATTTATATAGCGCATTTATCATGTATGGCCATACACCCAAAGCACTTCACGATCATGAGGGGGGTCTCCCCACTCCACCACCAGTGTGCAGCATCCACTTGGGCGATGCAACGGCAGCCACAAGACAACGGTGCCAGTGTGCTCACCACACACCAGCTATAGGTGGAGTGGAGAGACACTCATATAACCAATTTAGTGTATGGGGATGATTGCGAGGCCATGATGGGTAAGGACCGATTGAGGGAATTTGGCCAGGACACTGGGGTTACATCCCTACTCTAAAAGAAGTGGATTTTTAATGACTACAGAGAGTCAGGACCTCGGTTTAACGCCTCATCCAAAAGATGGCGCTCACTGACAGTATAGCCTCCCCTTCTCTATACTGGGGCATTAGGACCCACACAGATCACAGGTTGAGTGCCCCCTGCTGGGCTCACAAACACCACTTCCAACAGCAGCCTAGTTTTCCCATTGCGTGTGAATATAACGCAGTCTAATAATGGATGTTTAATTTTTAATGGTGTGATTCTGATTTACTGAAGATAACTGATCTGTGGAGGAGGTTTAGTTGAGTGGATGTGAGCAGTAGGAGATCTCCACATCTGATCTGGCAGGCTTTGGATTCACTCCGGATTCACCGGGTGAGTAGAAAATAGTGGAAAAAATCGTTCCATAATGGCCAATTCCTTCCTGTAATATTGAAGCTCCTTTAAACCCTCATTTATTGTAACTCGGTGTTCAAAGAAGCACAGTGAGACATTTACCTTCCCCGCTGCCAGGAGAAAATAAAGCGTTGTCTCCTGCTCTTCCCGCTGAGCCCAAGCACAGATTATTCTTCAGCGTTACGTCAGCGAGGAGTAATGACTTTTCTTTCTTCTACAGAGCCTGCTAATGCATTCAAGCGACGCCGTTCTACTTGCTGTGTTTTGTCTGACACTGTCTGCTTTGATGCAGTCCTGTGTGTTTATAACTGTGCTTCAGTGCACTGCTGTTTTACTGTCTGTCTCACATCAGTATTTTACTATAAATATATTTATCCATACACGCACACAAATTAATGCAGGAGTTTTTATATCATTACCATCATCAACTTATAATAATAATAATTATTATTATTATATTAAAAATAATACATCAAATCTTTTTTATTTTAGTCATTTTTACTATAAAATAAAATATATTTTATATATAGGTACAACAATATTAATATTATTATTACTATTATTATTATTGAAAATAATACATACAATCTTTTTTATTTTAATAATTTTTATTATAAAATAAAACATTTATATTTTATATATAGGTACAACAACATTATTATTATTATTACTATTATTATTATTATATTAAAAATAATGCATTAAATCTTTTTTAAATTTTAGTCATTTTTACTATAAAATAAAATATATTTATATATAGGTACAACAACAATATTATTATTATTACTATTATATTAGTGTTAATAATAATAATGGTGTAGTACCTATATATAAAATATAAGTATGATGGTTTTATTTAATAATAAAACTGACTAAGATTATTAAAACAATAGAATATTAAAAAAAATATTTAATGTTTTATAATAATATTGATAATAATCCTTTTAAAATAATACATTAAATCATACTTTAATATGTCATTTTTATTATAAAATAAAATTAAACCATATTATTTATATTTTATATAGGTACAATAACAGTAATATTATTATTATTATTATTATAAGTAGAAGTAGTAGTTTTAACACTAATATACAGTAATAATAATAATAATAGTAATGTTGTTGTACCTATATAAAATATTAATAAAATTCTTTTTTATTTTATAATAAAAATGATTAAAATATGATTTCATGTAATTTTTTAAATTTAATATTATTATTATTCATTCATTCATTTTCTTTTCGGCATAGTCCCTTTATTAATCAGGGGTCACCACAGGGGAATGAACCGCCAACTTATCCAGCACATGTTTTACCCAGCGGATGCCCTTCCAGCCACAACCCAACACTGGGAAGCAGCCACACAGTACTAGTAGTAGTGGTGATGTTTTTGATGTTGGTGATGTTTTATGACTCTTTTTCACATTTATTCATTATTATATCTCATATCGTTCACTTGTTATTCTGATATATTTATGATTATAATGATAACACTTAATAATAATAATTCTAATCCTACATAATTTTCATAGTTGTATTACAATATTTAGATTATAATACAACAAAGAAAGTTGTGTGGGATTAAATCTCATTATTATTACTATAATCATAAATGTATCAAAGTAATAAGTCAAAGATATGAGATAAAAGTAAATATTATGGAAATATCATCATCAAGTGAATTATGACATACGGTAAATCAAGTTATGCAACAAAGTCATTCAAATGTAATAAGCACTGATCTGGATAGATCAGTGGTAATAAGTCCTAATTATGCAATAAAAGTGTAATATATGATTGCGTCTCAATTTAGACTGTTTAATTTTATCTAATGATAAAACATCATAATTATGAGATTTAAAAATAAATTGAAAAATACCCAAATACAGCAGAAGACCTATTGGAACACGCATAGACCCAAGATTCTCAGAGAAATCAGTCAAGTTTGGTGAAGAAAAAATCATGGTTGGGGTTACATTCAGTATGGGGGTGTGCGAGAGATCTGCAGAGTGGATGGCAACATCAACAGCCTGAGGTATCAAGACATTTGTGCAGCCCATTACATTACAAACCACAGAAGAGGGCAAATTCTTCAGCAAGATAGCGCTCCTCATACTTCAGCCTCAACATCAAAGTTCCTGAAAGCAAAGAAGGTAAAGGTGCTCCAGGATTGGCCAGCCCAGTCAACAGACATGAACATTATTGAGCATGTCTGGGGTAAGATAATGGAGGCATTGAAGATGAATCCAAAGAATCTTGATGAACTCTGGGAGTCCTGCAAGAACGCTTTCTTTGCCATTCCAGATGACTTTATTAATAAGGGATTTGAGCCATTGCAGGGATGTATGGATGCAGTCCTCCAAGCTCATGGGAGTCAGACACAATATTCATTCTTTTTCCGCTGCACCATGACTTTATATTCTATTCTGGACATTATTTCTGTTAAGTGACAAGAGTTTGGTCTAAGCAAAGTCAGAACTTCCTGTCCTAATTAAATAATTAAAAATTAAGACATGGTCATGGTTCTTTGCCTTTCATTTAAGCCACTTCTGATACCAAATGTTCAACTAGAAGTCAAGTTATTATTTGCTGTTCCTTAAAACACAGCAACACGACTTTTCTCAGGTATGTACAATGCATAAATAATAAATAACCATTTTATTTTCTAGGTGAATTATGACTCGGATGTCTGTATTTGTGTATAAGGCTCTAATTAAGATGACATTGGGGAGGGCTGTAAGTATACTGAGGTCTGAAGAGATGAAATGATTTCCATGTAAATAAAGGCTCACCTCAGTGATTTGCACTTCACTTGGAAGTGGCCTTTGTGAGAAAGGTCACCGCTGGCAGGATATCACTCTAAAAAGGGTCTTCCTGCTCCTTCCGGGACCTCCAGACACCCAAAGCAAGAGCAATCCCACTGAAGTAATTGATTTTCGGACAGTTTGATTGTATCTGTTTACCAGGTGTATTTTAGGCAGCTGGCGGAAAATGCCACATGACTGTTGTTAAATTGCATCATCTGACCAGCGGGCACCTCTTCTTATATCTTCTCTCTTGTCCTCCAGTCATGGCTTTCACTTTTTTCTTTTTAGCCACCCGGTGTGCAGCTCTTTCCCCATCATCAAAGTTTTGCTCTTTTGTCTTCACCCAAACTTTTTGACTTGTTTTTTTTTTTTTTATCTCATAATTGACTGTTTACATGCTGACTTTGTCTCAATCTTTGACACAGAACCCCCCCCCACCACCACCCCATCCTAAAAAGTCAGACATTTTAGATAAAAAAAAAAATCAAGTTTGATATCGTGTCAAAATTAAAGTGCGATAAAAGTCCAAACTATGAGATATAAAATCAAGCATGATAGTCAAAGAAGTCACAGTCAGTACATAAATGATCAATTGACCCTTCGCTAAGCCACACCCAAAAACCTCCACCCACCAATCGTGGCTTAGCAACCGTAGCTATGCGCAGGAGCTCTGTCAAGCTTTCGAGCGAGGGAAACATAGCGTTAGGGCCATAGCGTTGTGCAAATCTGACACCCGGTATCCTAAAAGTTTGGACAGGGTGGTGGAATTGTTTCCCTTTTCAAAACCAAAAACCCAGCGTGGATCAAGCTCTGTGAGGGGCGCTAAAGGAGCGGAGTTAAGTTATTTTGATATTCCTGACACATTCAGTGATATACCGACAGCAATAACTCACACACCTCTTACCCTAAATGGATCTAAACTGTGTTTCATACAAAAATACAAAGCAGGTTCTGTTTCCCAGCGGTCTTTTTCCTTTTTTTTTTTTTTTTTCTTCTCGCTTGATATTATGAGCACTGCTCCGATTAAGCCCTCGCCATAGTAGGCATACTAAGAGGAAACATATTTCCATCTGTTTCAAGCAACGAATATTTGAAATTACATATCAACAGAGCAAAGCAGATATATGATCACAAACTGAGCACTTGCGATCAATATAATTCATCCGCAGCTGTTTTTGAGTCATTTTTAAGGGTCAATGTCCATGTCAGAGCTACAAATCACTGATTTTTCGTCTGTCTTTTATTGAAATTCACGTTAGTCATTGGTGACGATGTTATAGCAGGTCAGTGTCTGCTTTTTATTTGGTGTCGGATTAATATTTGTCCATAGAGAAAATCGATTTGTTCATTTCTGCTATTTATACTTTAATTTGCATTTCAATTCATTTATTTCTTTCACTTAACTGCAAATTAGAATAGAAACTGGATAAAGAGCACACAAACATACGTACAGACAGTGATAGGTGTACATTGTTATGGGTCAATGATGCTAATATTCGGCACAAATCCATCAATTTCTCCTTTCTGGCTGCTCTTTCTATGAATAAACTATGTAAAAGCACTGTCCATGGGTGTTTCCTCCTCGGTTAATAACACTCTATTTCATTGCACAACATTAGTCTATCAAGCTTTTTGGCTAAAATAGAGAAATCATGGTTTAATTTGTTATTATTAGATTATTTTTAAATGTCACCTCTCCTGCTGTGCATGAACTAACATTAAGCTGTTGAATGGTGAGCGTATGAGGCGGCTAGGCTAAGCTAGCTTCAATTTTGATTGAATTATTCTCTAATCTGTCATCTATTATATTGTGAATATACTCCAGTAATTCATACTGCAGTCCTTTTTTGTCTGGCTTTGTTAGATATCTCACCTGTTCACCAAAAATGACTAATTATATCCCTGGCAATGTCTGACACCGGCGCGAACACATTGTAATAGACGTTGCTGGCACGAAAGCTTGACAGGCGTAGCAACAGTAACTAAGGAGGGCAGGGCTTAGCAAAGGGTGAATTATGAGATTTGTAAAACATTAAATATTATTAGTTAAATATTAGATTATGAGAAAGTGATAAAATTCATAATTATACATTTAATAAGTCAAGTTTAAGATCACAATTATGAGATAAAATCAGATGTTAGATTATGAGATAGTATGAGAAATGCGATAAAAGTCGTAATTATACATTCTAAAAGTCAATTTTAAGCCGGGGGGTGAGACGCAACCATGGCCACCCTGCCGGACACTCCATTTTTAATACACCCCCACCCCTCATTCTTAACTTTTGTCCGCAACTACTACCACCCCCCCAACACACACACATCAACCCACTCTTCAATTTCATCTTTCATCGGCGACTCCTACCCCATAATAGTTAATATCTTTTCTCTTATGCAATCTTATTTTAGAACCATTTTAAAACAGTTCATGTGCGGGCCACTATTGAGGCCACTAATCTGTTAAAAAGTCTTGTCAAGTTTGAGATTATATTAAAATTACGATACAGATACGAGGATACAGTCGATACTGAGATTAAAGATCCTAATTATGAGATCATTTAATGATAGGTGTTAGTGAAGTCAAAAATGAAGACTGTCATGTCCAAGTCAAAGTAATTAATAGCCTTTGTGAAATATTATCGGTAATGTTCAGGTCAAAGTAAAAAAAATATATATATATAAGATCGGTCCTGTTTTTGAGACAGTTGTTAAAAATGAGATAACATTCTAAATGACAAGGGTAAAGTCACACTGCACTTTTCGCCCCATAAACTTCCATTCATACGAGTGCAAATGCAACAGACTGGAAACGCAAGCTCATGTGATAAGTTTCGAAGTTTGCTGCATTGGAAAGTTCAAGCTTGGTGAACTCTGTCCTGCAATATCGCAGAACATGATTTCATGAGACTAATCGAAGATTGAAACCTCTTTGTGCAGAAATTTTAAATATGGACCAATCATTCACTTTTTAAAATGTCTAATCATCTTGTTTAATCCCGCCCCTTTTTGCAGCGATGTGTGACAGATTTTCACAAGAATAAACTCTAGTCAGACCACGGCATAACAAGTCAAGTTTCATAGGTGTAAATCTTGACATAACTTAATAAGACTTCATGTTTCATTAGATGAATCATGTTTAAAGAATTAATGAAGTGACACATTTAGGTGTTTGTCACCGCCTATTGGCACAACAATGTCGTTTCTACAGCATTAAAAAGTCATAATTTTGACATTGTCATAATTTGAATTTAAGGCATAATTTCGATTTGGTAAATCATAATATCCAGTTGTAATAATTTTGACTTTGACTCATAATTTTGATTTAGTAAGTCATAATTTGGGCTTTTAAGTATAAATTTTTACTTTTATCTCACAATTTTCATGTCAGTTTCAATTTAAGTCATAATATCATCTTATAAACCCTAATTTCCAGTTATTACATCATAATTTTGACTTAGCAAAGTCAAAAATTGTGAGATAAAAAGCAGAAATTATGACTTACTAAGACTCGGAGGCATGATTTTTTTTGTACCTGGCAGAAACAAGCTTTGATATAAAACTGTAATAATACGATGAGAAATAAAGAACTAATGAAGTGACACATTTAGATGGTGTCACCACCTATTGGCGCAACAATGTCATTTCTTCAGCTTGAAAAGTCACAATTCTGACTTTGTCATACTTTGGATTTAAGGCATAATTTTGATTTAGTTAATAATAATAATATTCAGTTATCCTGTTTGACTGTCTCCTAATTTTGATTAAGCCATAATTTAGGCATTTAATTCAGAATTGTAACTTTTTATATCACAATTTTCATGTCATAATTTCAATTTATACTTATTTGATTTTGACTCGATTTAAATTTTCAATTCAACATCAACTTATAAACCCTAATTTCCAGTTATTACATCATAATTCTGACTTTTTATTTCGTCATTTTGACTTACGAAAGTCAAAATTTTAGATAAAAATGACTAAATCATAATTTTGACTCGAAGGCATGTTTTTTTGTACCTGGCAGAAATGAGCTTTGATAAAAAAAAAAACGATATAATTATGAGATGAATAAAGTCAGGTATGAGGTGGAGTTAAAAAAATTGAAACAGTTGAAATGTTGAAATGAAAAGTAAAATGATGAGACATCGAGTTAATATGAGATAAAACTCAAGATTAGAAGACACAAAAGTTCAATTATGAGATAATAGTCACAATTCTGAAATAAGAAGGCTCTTTTGTCTTCCCCACCCCTTCTTTCTGATTTCATCATCTCATAGACTATGAAGGGAAATGGTAACTTGTAAACATCATGTTTTATTATATTAAACAAATCCATATTTTGTATTTCATTTTCAGTTAAGGACTAAATAACTCTCTTTTGAAGACGTCCTGTTTCATTAGATTAAAATTTTTTTAGATGGTTGTTTGTCACCACTTATTGGTGTAATAATGTCATTTTACAGCTTAAAAAGTCATAATTTCGACATTGTCATAAATTCAATTTAGAAAATCATAATATCCAGTTAGACTTTTAAGTCAGAGTTTTAACTTTTTCATCTCACAATTTTCATGTCAATTTCGATTTAAGTCATAATATAAATTTATAAATCCTAATTTCCAGCTATTACATCATAATTTTGACTTTGTATTTTGTAATTTTGACTAAGTTATAATTTCTACTTTTTATCTCACAATTTTTGACTTAGCAAAGTCAAAAATTGTGAGATAAAAAGCAGAAATTATGACTTACTAAGACTCGGAGGTATGATTTTTTTTTTGTACCTGGCAGAAACAAGCTTTGATATAAAACTGTAATAATAAGATGAAAAATAAAGAACTAATGAAGTGACACTTTTAGATGGTGTCACCACCTATTTGCGTAACAATGTCATTTCTTCAGCTTGAAAAGTCACAATTTCGACTTTGTCATACTTTCGATTTAGTAAATCATAATATCCAGTTAGACTGTCTCATAATTTTGATTTAGTAAGTCATAGTTTGGGCTTTTAAGTCAGAATTTTCACTTTTTATCTTACAATTTTCATGCCACAGTTTCGTTTTAAGTCATCAAGTTATTACATCGTAATTTTCACTTCTTATTTCGTAATTTCGACTTAGCAAAATTATGACTTAATTTATTAATGTGTAATATCATCTTATAAATCCTTATTTCCAGTTATTACATCATCATTTTGACTTATTTCGTAATTTCGACTTAAAAGTTATGACTTAATTGAGACTCAAAGGCATGATTTTTTTTTCATACCTGGTAGAAACAAGCTTTGATATAAAACTATATAATTATGAGATGAAAAAAAGTCAGGTAATAGGTGAAGTCAAAAAATTGAGGCAGTCGAAATGCTGAGATAAAAACTACAATTATGAGACCAAGTCAATATGAGATTAAAATTCAATTATGAGATAAGAGTTAGTCACAATTCTGAAACAAGAAGCCTAATTGTGATACATGACTTCCACTTTTTTTTCCTCTTGTCTTTTTTGCCACCTTATACGTAACTCTCTCTCTCTCTCATCAAAGTTTTACTGGCTCTTTTGTCTTCTCCACCCCTGCTCTGTTTCTAGTTCCCCATCTCATTATCTCGTAGACTATGAAGAAGGGAAACGGTAACTCACTCCTGAGCATTTTTAGGATCTCCCGCACACCCACAATCCTCTTTAACACGCAGATTCCAAAATAGGAGCTTTCTCTCTCTCTTTCCACACGCAGACACATGAAGGAAGTTCATACAAAGCTTGGCGAGGCTTGACAGGGTTTGACAAAAGCGAGCGAGCGGCTGTGATCAGACATCAAGTCTGCAGGCACTCTGGGACTGGAAGACTTCACAGTTTGCCACCTCCAGAAGAGCTCCACAAAACACTGACAGATGGAGAGCGGATGACCGGAGGACGTATAAAACCACCATGTTGTCAAGATTTACAGTGTCCGGTTTCTGCAATATGCTGGCTTTTGTTTACTTGTCATGTCCACTTCAGGTCAAGGTATTCTTAGCAAGGACTGTCCACTCACACAGACCAGCTCGATCTCACGAGGATAGGTTTCCGTTTTACATTTTGCCAGTTTAGTCAACACAATCTCACAGCAATTTGTAACTTTTTGATTTAGTGGCTAATTCGTATGAACTTGTACAATCTAATTCGTACAATTTACTACGATTTGCTCATCCCCCAATGATGGTTGGGTTTAGGGGTGTGGTTAGGTGTCACACCTCCTTTTTAAAATCGTACAATTTCATACGACTGAACTTGTACAAATTCGTACGAATTAGCCACTAAACTGACAAAACGTAAAATACTTACGTTTTTTCATGAGATCAGGCTGGTTTAGGGCCTACTCGCACTATGCTATCCAAACCATGCCCAGGCTAGTTTCCCGGATCGTTTGAGAAGTGTGAGTGCTCTGAATCAGGCTCAGGCAGGGTTCACTTGGCCGGCCCTGATCTGGTTGGAAGAGGTGTGCCAGAGCACGGTTCACTTGGGCTATGGCGTGGTACGCTTATAGTGTGAGTGCAAAGTGCGCCAGAGCCCAAAACTGAAGACGAGACGTGACTTTTATGGGACTGTTCCATATGGATTTATTAATCATTCTTACCGTTCAATGAACACAAACTGTCGTAGATTATTAAAGATGCAAACCTCTCACTGCACAACAGCAGTGCCTATAGAAAGCCTCCTAATTCCTGCAGCACGAGGACTTTATGATTGTTTATGAGCGTCAAAAGTCGCAGATCTGTTCGGTGAAATATTTGACTGCGTGTCACCTTATCCCAAACGACAAACAATATAACTAAAGGAATCTCTACTGTGCTGAGCAAAAGCGCTTACTGAACAGCGCATCATCGATGACGTAAGCATGCCCAGGCCCGAATGTAATGCGAGTGCGGGTCGTCGGGGGAGACAGGAGGGGGGACAAGCGTGCTTAGGCCCGATTCAAGGGAGCTGTACATAGTGTGAGTACGCCCTTAGTAGCTAATTTGGATGAATTTCTATAAGTTCAGTAGTATGAACAGGATTCCCATGCTTTTTGAAAGTAGGCTACTCAAATTTCAGATATATCCTGTATGGATAAAGTACTTGAAAACAAACACACGTCTTTGAATTAAATTGGGAATTTGTTATTATAACGATTGTGATGCTACTGTCATTCAAAAACAGAACGGAAAAAATGAAACCAGAAATTCTTCATTTATTCATTCATTTTGTAAGTAGATGTAAGTTGAAATTAACCTTTCAGGTCATTTCAACTTACATCAGTCAAACTGACTAAACATATTGGGCCCTACCATACACCCGGAGCAATAAGTGTCAGGATTCTTCCAACACAGGCTCATTGTGAAAACGTAGCCTGCGGACGTTTCTGGAGACAGCGAATTACGTAGGCGGAGGTACATATGGCTGCATTTCATTTTTTTTAAACGAACGCTACGGGGCGGTGTGACGCCGTTCCTTTTCGCGCTTACCAGCTGACCGACCGCTTACCGTATAGACGGCATTCCGACTGCAACCAGTTTGTCCCGTTAGCGCGCCACGTACGTCGGCGGATTTGAGATGCAGAGAGGAGTTGACCACGAATACGGGGGGTTCGAGTCCGGTGAAGAGCGGTTCCAGAAAGCAGGTAAGACAAAAACAGAATCCAAAATATAAAACAAACAAGTGAATAGCAGGGTGAGGATGTGGTAAAATCTGAAAACATGGTAAAAAAAAAAATTAGATGAGGGCTTTAATTTTTTTTGACTGCTTTTGAAACGTGTTGGTTGGTTTAGGGAAGTGGGTGGGCGAGTCAATCAGTAAAATTGGTTGGGTTTAGGGAAGGGGGAGGGTGGGTCAGCCGATCATTTGCTCAGTCAGTCAGAAAGTCTGTCCAAAAGTGAGTCGACAGCGGCCTCTGGTGGGTTTACGTGAGAACAGCAGGCTCGAATGGCACTCGCAAGGGAAAATTGAGATCTCAAAAAGCGTACACAGCGACCTCTCGCGAATTCGCGAAAACAAAATCTGCAGAAAAATGTACTGCCGGAACATATATTACGTTTTCAGAATGAGCCTGGGTTGGATTCTTCATTTATTCATTCATTTTCATTTGGCTTAAGCCTGGTTTATACTGCTGTGATGAGTGATCGGCACGATCTTGCGTGTAGGTGTACATTTATACTTCTGCATGCTGTTTGTGTTGCTCTGCAATAACACTTCCGAAACGCTAGCTGGCAGTAGGCTTTTATGTTCCTCTGTGTTGTGTTTCTTTGCTGGTGTTTTGTTTTTTCTGAACTCTACAAGTAGCTAAAACTCACTCGTCAGAGGCGGGAACTGACAGATGTGCAACAACTTTAATCATAAGATAAACACAAAACAAAAGTTTCCACCTGGAGCTACTTCACAGGACTCCACACTTGTGAACACTCGCTTCAACAGGTTCATGCAGCTCTCACCCCCGCCCACACTCGTCAGCGCTACCAAGCCAACCAATCACAGAGCTTGTGCTACACATCGTTGCGAAGTATAGTTACATTTTTTGAGAGGTGTGCGTCAGCGACGGCCACAGCGAGGGCTATGCGACCGCATGAAGGCTGCGCCGGGACCATACACATGCGCTTGACACAGAAGTAAAAATCAGCCTTTAGTCCCTTATTTATCAGGGGTCACCACAGCAGAATGAACCACCAACTATTCCAACATATGTTTTACGCCCTTCTAGCCGCAACCAAGTATTGGGAAACACCCATACACTTTCGGATTCACACAGACACTCATACACAATGGACATTTGAAGGAACTAATCAAAGATTAAAAATCATTTGACTTGATTAATTAAGTCAAAGATGTGAAGGAATTAATCAAGTTTAAACAATTTAGCAACTAATCAAATATGATTAATATTACAAGTAACTATCTTGTAAGCAAGGTCTTAAGAGAGAAAACAACAGGGAAAGTGTCTCCTAAAAGCTGCATGAAAGTACACTACTATATTTTTAGTTGAATTAAATTAACCTTTCTGGTCATTTCAGCTTACATCAGTCAAACTGACTAAACATATTGGGCCCTACCATACACCCGGAGCAATAAGGTGCAAGATGTGTTTGGTGTTAGACCACCATCTCCACACCAGATAAATACGATCCAGCCCCGGATGTCAGATCTTGTCAGAAAATGTCTGTTTCTCCAGGTATATGAACAACAAGTCAGTTACCCCTCTGCTCTTCCCCCCACTGACCATCATGGACAGCATTGTGGCAGCAGTGGAGTCATTCAGGTTCCTGGGCACCACCATCTCTCAGGACCTGAAGTGGGACACTCACATTGACTCCATTGTCAAAAAAGCTCAACAGAGGCTGTACTTTCTTCGTCAGCTGAGGAAGTTCAACCTCCCAAAGGAGCTGCTGAAACAGTTCTACACCTCCATCATTGAATCAGTCATCTGCACATCAATAACTGTCTGGTTTAGCTCAGCTACTAAATACCACCTCCAAAGACTACGTCGAATAGTTCGGACTGCTGAGCGAATCATTGGTACAACCCTTCTTACTCCCCAAGAACTGTACTTATCCAGAGCGAGCAGGAGGGCTGCCAAAATCACTCTGGACCCCTCACACCCAGCACACTGCCTCTTTAAACTTTTACCTTCTGGTCGACGCTACAGAGCACTGCGCACCAGAACAGCCCGACACAGAAACAGTTTCTTCCCTCAGGCAATCCATCTAATGAACACTTGATGATAATAATTGCGAAACCAACATCACTACTTGCTATACACTTTTATACACATATACACTTATTTAACAACACACTTTACATGCCAATTTGCACATAACAGCTGCACATATAACGCTGTATACAGTAATAAACATGTACATACACTTGTCAATTTGTATATTTGCATTCACTACTTACTTCTATTTTTTTTTTATATATTTATTATCTGTTTTTTGTCCTGTCTCTGTAATCCTGTTGCACTGTAGAAGCTCTGTCACCAAAACAAATTCCTCGTATATGTGAACATACCTGGCAATAAAGCTCTTTCTGATTCTGATTCTGATTCAAAGTATCTAATACCTAAAGCTGTTAACCAGTATTCAACTGAATTAACCGTCTCCTATCAATATAGGAGTGGACTGAGGAAACGAGAGAAGAGCAGAAGCAGGAGACGATGTAATGATGATAAAGAAAGAGCAGTGTTTTTTGAATGATCTTAGTTGTGTATGATTCAATCCTCAGATTTCGTCTGACCAGGATAAATTCAACAAGTGTTATTATACCACAAGCAACAGCAATGGAAAATTACTGCTTCACAACATTGTCCAGAGACAATACAGACCTTGAAATGCAGACATTCTCTTATCTTTTACTCATGAAAACAAGTTTCGCTTGAATCCAGTCATAAGATTATAACAATATGGAAAAATGGAAATAATAATGAAGCAATAATTATATTTAAAAAAAATAAATATATTAAAAAAACATAACAAATGACAAAAGAATCAATATTAATAATCAAATCATTAACTACTGATCAATAAAATGATATAATGATAATTATATAAATGACTAATGATTATATGATTAAATAATTAAATAAAGAATAAATGAATAAAAACAAATGAAAATTAAAACACAACACAAATGAGTGGTTGTTTTCTTGAAACAACACACATAAGTTTGCTACAAAGATTCTCAGATCCTTTGTTAGATTCTTCATTGTGTGATGTGTTGCTATTTTCAGACCAGCGCAAGCCTAATTTTCCTGTTTCGTGCTACATTGTTTAAGTAGCAAATCCATTTCCGCCTCTTTGTGGACTCATGGGTTTGCCTGACTTAAATAGAGGAGTGTTAAGGCGTATTGATGGCACGTTGCTATTTTGAGAAACTAAAATTGTCTAAATTTCAGCGCAGAGTGCGTTAGTTGTGCGCCTTAAATGCATACACATTGGTTAATGCACACAGGATGTACAGCAATACGCAAATATCTTTACAAATGAAACAGAATTAAAGGATTAAAATCTTTTAATCCACTGCCTCCATTCCTTCACCTCGGGGGGCTTTTTTAAGTTTCTTAATGACAACCTTCCTTTGTATAATGTTGTTATTATTAGCAGTATTATTTATTATCTGCATATTTATATTTAATCAAAACTAGTTTAGATTTGTCCACCTGTCGGGTTTTGGAGACGTCTGCATCACCATATGGAGCATAAGAATAGGACGTGTGTTTGGATATAGTTCAGTTTTTTGACCACACTTCATTATTATTGTTCATTTATTCCTTTGCTGGAAATTGAAACTGAATTTAGAAATAGTTTTGAAACAAATCTTTGCGCTTACAAAATGAAATTAAATATGTTTGCTAATGGATGTCTTCAGTAGAGTGCGTACAACACAGTTTCCTTATCCACTAAAGTAGAGAAGTAAAGAGTAAAAGGAAAGAGAAAGTAAAGAGGCTGAATGGAGGAGGCTCATTCTTTTTCCTCACGCAGCAGATGGTTTGTTTAACTGTTTTCTCGCTAGTGAATGGTTCAGTTTTTTCACTTACAAAGTCTGTCATGTAAATAGCAAATGCGCTATGGCGCGATGCAACTGACTCCTAATGGGAATAGGAGATGGGACTCTGTTTGATTTAATGCACGTTATGCTCAAAATACACCCATAACTCATTAAGAGAATAAGCACAACCCTGTTAGACCGTGTGCCAGGGCGCAGAGCGTATTTTTCCATCCTTAAAATAGCAAAAGTGGATTCGGCCCTTAATGCTTTTGTGTTATGCACTAGGGGTGTCAAAATAACTGTTTTTTCGGTGCACCGCGATGCAGACGCAGACAATTCGGTATCGGTTCAGTAACTGGTTATGTACTGACATCATTTATCTCATCTGCGCTCTGAGGGAGGCGAGCGCGGGTATTTACAACAATACAGGTGCCAACCACTTAAAAATTTTACTGTGTGTGTGTTTTCTGGAAAGTCTTTCACTGGCACTTACAGCAGAAGCCCCTATTTCTCTGCGATTGAGGGAATGAATGTACTCCATTTCTCTCTTTCTTTTTATCCCCACTCTTTTCCTCTCGGCTGTATGCATGTATGCGGCTGTACCGGGATCCGACCAGATTTCAGGCGGCGCGGGAATAAATTTCCGAATAAAGCGCAGGAGCGGTCGGTAACTCTGGTGTAATTTTAACAGGAGTGGGCAGTCTCACAATATCACTCCCGAGCGAGTGAGCAAGCAAGCGCGCGTGGCGTGTGTGTGTTAGCGTTTGTGTGTATATGTGTGTGTGTGTGTGTGTGTGTGTGTGTGTGTTAGTGTGTGTGTGTGTATTTGTTTGTTTGTTTGGTGCTGTCTATGTTTGTGAATGTGTGTGAATGAGAGACAGAGTGGTGCTGTGTATCCATGCGCGTGTGTGTTTATACAGACAGCTTGTTATAGCCACCCCCCAAAATACAACACTGTGTATGGAAAGTGTCGCCAATGAACCGTGATGCACCAAAATATCAAATTGAACCGAATCGATGGCATGAAAATCGTAACCGAACCGTGAGACCAGTATAGGTTCACACCTTTATTATGCACTTTAGACTTTGCGCCTAGATCATTAAAATAGAGCTTTTTAAGTTAAACTGTACAATAAAAATATATATGTTGAATTCTAATTAGTCAGAAAGCCATTTCCAATAAACAAGAAAAAAAAAACATTTCTGTAAATAGTTTTAGTTCAGACATGAGCATCCGCTACGTAAACATATGCTGGAATAACTGGCGGTTCATTCCGCTTTGGTGACCTCTGAAATAGAGACTTAGTTGAAGGAAAATTAATGAATTATTGTACAAATTTCATTATTGTACATGTTCAACTTCTCATTATTGTGACAAGTTCATATTTCTTTCCTTCGTTCACTCATTCATCAATTTATTGATGTGAAAATAGGTTTCCACAGATGTTGGATGCTAAAGTTTTAGCAACACATGCTCAAATACATTGCCAAACAAGCTTTTAAAACAGTTTGAATTGCTGTTTTTGAGAAAAAACTAAGAATTGGCTTACATTAACGTCACTTCATATTCATCATATTCACATAAAGCACATTTGTTGGTACTCTCAAACCTAAAACAGGCAGATTTTTTCCTTGTCCACACAAGTGCATCAAGCTTATGGCCAGGGGCATCATGCATGTTTAAATCCACCAAGAGCTTTTTAAAATGCCTTTTTTTATGCAGCAGTTTTCATAATTCATATCACGAAACACAAGATCTGACGATGATAAAGAGAGAAATCTGTGTTTCATTTAAATTGATTATTTTATGGGTCACTGCAATTTTAATAGAAGAGATTCAATTAAGATCTGAAAGATTATTGACTAAGAGCCTGACATGGTCTGATTTTTGGATACATCTGTACAGAAGGATGTTTAATATCAAATATAAATGCATACTCTGAATCTATCTCTCTCCCGCATCTTCGCACCGTCATCTAATATGAATAAGCCGCCAATTACCTCGGTTTAGCCCTGAATTATGTTTCAAGTTTCTGAAAAATGTAAAAGTATGTTTTCACAGTTCTTGAGGCGCCTGTTATTATAATAATAAAAATTAAACACCCTTTAAGTATATATATATTGTGTTAATTTCAATCGACATCAGGAACAGGTGTACTTCATGAATATTATACAAACGTAAAACAAAAAAACGTACATGATTGCTGGTATAATCTTGAAATTTATTTATTTTTTTAAATCACAAACATTAATATTATAGCATTTTTACTTTAATTTTGAGGTATTTGTTGTATAAATTGCACCTTGTTTATAACAAACTTTGGGTCCTATCATACACCGACGCAATAAGGCGCAAGACGTGTTTGCCACAATGTGTTACTATTTTTAGACCAACACAATGTTAATTTTCCCATTTTCCTCCACGTTGTTTATAAATAGCAAATCCATTTGTGCTACCATATGTGACTCATGGGTGTTCTGGTCTAAAATAGAGGTGTGTTAAGGCGCATTGCTGGTGCTTTGCTATTTCGAGGAACTAATAGACTAAAAGACCAATAGACCAGCTGAGAGCAGGTCTAAAGATCAGCGCAGAGCGCGTTAGTTGTGCGCCTTGCTTACACATTGCTAAATACACATAGGACGTACAGCAATACACAAACATCTTTACAAATAATAAAAAAAAATTGATTAAAATATTACCAATTTTTTTTTTTTATATACATAAATATAAAAATCACTGCTTTCATGCCTTCTTTATCTCGGGGGGGGGGGGGGGGGGGCTTTTTTTCAGTTTATTCACGACAACTTGCTGTTGTATAATGATATTATTATTAGTTTTATTATTTATTATATTTGTTAGCTTGCATGCTTAGATTTGTCCACCTGTCAAGTTTTGGACCATATGGGGCATAGGACGTGTGTTTGGATATAACTTGGACATAATTTAACCACACTTATTATTGTTAATTTAATAATTTGCTGGAAATTAGAACTGAATTTAGAAACAGTTAGAAACAAATCTTTGCTCTTATCAAATGAAATTAAACATGTAGGCTAATGGATGTCTTCAGTGGAAGTGTATATAACTCCATTTCCTTATCCTCGAAAGAGAGAAAGAGAAAGTAAAGGATTGGAGGAGGCTCGTTCTTTATCCTCGCGCTCTAGATGCTCTGTTTAACTGTTTTCTCGCCAGTGAAGCATTCAGTTTTTTTCACTTACAAAGTCCACCATGCAAATAGCAACTGACTCTTAAAGGGAATGGGAGAGGAGACTGGTTTATTCTCAAAACTCATTAAGAGAATAAGCACAACCCTGTTAGACCATGCGCCACTGCGCAGAGCATTTTTTCCATCCTTAAAAAGTGGATTCGGACGCTCTTAATTTTGCACCATGCGCTTTAGACAGGCGCCTAGACCATTAAAATAGAGCCCTTTCTCTTCATCTTCCTCATCACATCTGATATATTTCCATCTGCTATATGCTCAAAAACTTAGTCTGCATGTAAAATTGTTTCAGCAATGAATTAGTACATTGATATATAAATATATAATCACTGGCCACTTTATTAGGTTCACCTTATTAGTACCAGGTTGGACCTTCTTTTGCCTTCAGAACTGCCTTAATCCTTCGTGGCATAGATTCAATAAGGTGCTGAAAATATTCTTTTAGAGATTTTGGTCCATATTGACATGATAGCATCACACAGTTGCTGCAGATTTGTCGGCTGCACATTCATGTTGCACATTCATGACATGGTGCGTTATCCTGCTGGAAGTAGCCATCAGAAGATGGGTACACTGTGGTCATAAAGGGATGGACATGGTCAGCAACAATACTCAGGAGGCTGTGGTGTTGACTCGATTCTCAGTTGGTACTAATGATCCCAAAGTGTGCCAAGAAAATATCCCCCACACCA
>NC_079452.1:30594911-30662411 GCF_903798145.1 Danio aesculapii | reverse complement strand
AAGAGTGCCGAAAACTTAAGCATTTACGCAAAAATGCCATTATTAAGCTTTCTCTGAAATTACCTTTCACGTAGTGTGCAATACAGATGTTTATGGAAGTAAAAGGTCTGCAAAGTGTAGATAAATGGAGTTATTGTCTCCCGAAAAAAGACCAGAAGTGATGAAAGTGAAGTGCCTGAAATGAGTCGTAAGTAATTTCTGCTTCCTGCACAAAACCTACGCAAGTTTTCGAACAATTTAAGCAACATCTATTTTGACCCTCAAACACTGGTTGAGGAATGGAGGAGTCTGGTTGATGTTGCTGAAATGTCTAAAGGATGATGATTTGTGCTCAAGTTGATGCGATAAAACCACTGCCATCAGTATTGTTTGTAAATTCAGACAGGAAGAGGTGTTGTTTTTTTAGGAGAGTTAAAAACAATTAAGAAGCTTTAATAGCAAAATAGAAGCCAAAAATGTCAAGTATGAGATTGTCAATATTATGAGATTCATTATTTTGAAATAAACGTCACACAGTAACAGATGTTTGGATTTTAAGAGAGCCAAAACTAAATTAAGAAGCTTTATAATAGCAATATAGGAGCAAACTGTCACAAAATGTCAAGTATGAGATAGTAGATTATTATGAGATAGTCATTCATTTGAAATAAAAGTCAGGCAATAACAGCTCTTTGTTTTTTTGGAGAGTTCAAAACACATATAAGAACTTTTATAACAGCATAACATGAGCAAAAAGTCACAAAATATCAAAATTATGTAGTCATTTATATGAAATAAAATTCAGACCGTAACAGCTCTTTGGATTTTAGGAGAGTTGAAACTTAAGAAGCTTTATACTTAATGTATAATACGTTGATACTTAAGCTTTATAATAGAAAAATAGGAGCAAAAAGTCGCAAAATGTCAAGTATGGGATTGTGAATATTATGAAATAGTCATTAGTTTGAAATAAAAATCAGACAGTAACAGCTGTTTTTAATTTTAGGATAGTTGAAAACAAAATTTAGAACTTTTATGACAGCATAATAGGAGCAATAATTCGCAAAATGTCAAGTTTGAGATTGTCAATATTATGAGATAGTCATTAATTTAAAATAAAAGTCACACAGTAACAGCTGTTTGGATTTTAGGAGCAATGAAAACACACTTTAGCAGCTTTATAATAGCAAAATAGGAGCAGAAAGTCACAAAATGTCAAGTATGAGATTGTCAATATTATGAGATAATCATTCATATGAAATAAAAGTCAGACAATAACAGCTCAGGTTTTTTAGGAGAGCTGAAAACACAATTAAGAAGCTTTATAACAGCAAAAAGTAAAAATATGTCAAGTATGAGATTGTAAATATTATGAGATTGTCATTAATTTGAAATAAAAGCTCTTTGGATTTTTAGAAGAGTTTAAAACACAAATAAGTAGTTTATAATAGCAAAATAGGAGCAAATAGTCACAACATGTCAAGTTTGAGATAACAATAACAAGATAACAAGATAAGTTTGAGATGATAAAATTATGAGACCGTCATTCATTTGATATAAACTCAGAAAGAAACAGCTCTTTGGGTGTTTTAGGAGAGTCAAAAACACAATTAAGAAGCTTTATAATAGCAAAATAGGAGCAAAAAGTAGCAAAATGATATTGTCAATATTATGAGATGAATGAAAATCAGAGAGAAACAACTCTTTGGTTTTTAGGAGAGTCCAAAACACAATTAAGTAGCTTTATAATAGCAACAAAGGAGCAAATAATTGCTAAATTTCAAGTATGAGATATTATTAGATAGTTGTTCATTTAAAAAAACAGACAAAAACAGCTCTTTGTTCTTTTAGAAGAGTCAAAAACACAATTAAACTTTTATAATAGCAAAAAGTTGCAAAATGTCAAGTTGGAGATTATAAACTAGTCATTCGTTTGAAATAAGTCAGACAGAAACAGCTCTTTAGTTTTTTAGGTGAGTCAAAACACAAAAAAAGTCAAAATTGCAAAATAGGAGCAAACAAGTCTCAAAATGTCAAGTATGAGTTAGTCAATATTATGAGATAGTCATACATTTGAAATAAAAGTCAGATAGTAACAGCTCTCTGTTTTTTTAGGATAGTCCAAAACACAATTAAGAAGCTTCATAATAGCACAGTAGGAGTAAAATTAGGATACATTAATTTGAAATGTCAAAATTATGAGATAATCATTTCATGTGACAAAAAATCCATTTGAATTATAAACACACAAGTAAAAAAATAATATAAATTCATTACTTAAGTATGTTTAATATTTAAATAATTATTTGAATTCAAAGTCTTTGTTATATCTCATAATAGTGCATTTTATCTCATAATCCTAAAATAAATTAAAACTATAAATTTAAATTTCATTTCTGAATTCAAAATTTGTCTTAATAAAATAAACTCAGAATTATGAGTTTACATTTTCATTTTATCACATTTTACATATTAAATCATTATTATTATTATTATTATTATTATTATTATTATTATTATTATTATTATTATTATTATTATTATTATTTATAATGAGTTTACATTTGGTTTTTATTCTCAAAATTCTAAGAAAAATGTTGTGTTTATTAAGATACAAAGGTCTTGAAGTTTTTATTCTTGTATTATAGTGAAAAAAGTTACTCATTGAACATCAGGCCGCTGACACACACACACACACACACACACACCGAGTGGGCGAGTTTTTCTTTTGTTACGGTCAGCGCATTTCAATAAGCTGGAAAGAGATAAAGTTTATTAATATTTTAGACCCTGTCCTCATGGCCTGAGTTATGCCAGATCATTTTGGACTTGGTCTGCTGTCAGCTTTCTGTCAAACACTGCTTTCATGCCACCATTTCCAAGGTCAAAATACTGGAAGCATCAGATGTACAGCGAGAGGTCGAGCCACAAACACAAAAGACTCTCAGAGCGGCTTGAAGCTTCCAGAATGTTTCGAAAGGTTCAGAAGGATCTAGAAAGCAATCCATCAGACCGCTGGCTGTATATGACAGCTGACTTCCGGCTCACAGTGTGGTCTAGTGGAGGGGCTTCATGGGTCAAACACCATTCATAACCATAATACTGCAACATTCAAACCCCAGACAAGAGAGATTTAAATCAAGTCAGCAGTCAAACAAAAAGGGTCTTAACTTAGATATGAAACATAACTTTTAATATTTTATGGAACTTGAGTAAAATAAGCATGTGCATGGTAACAAATGCATTAAAGTGAGTAAACCTGTTCCCTTAAAAGCAACTTGTTGATTTTTACTTAAAAAGTGAGTAAACCTGTTGTAACTTAGCTAAGTTTTTTATTATGCACATATTTCATTCAGATAATAATAACACTCACTTTCAAAGTAAAGTCAACTTGACACTTTTTACAGTGTTAAGTGTCAGTGCTTTAGGAGAGTGGAAAACAAATAAGCTTTAATAAATACGCTTTAAATAAGCTTTAATAGCAAAATAGGAGCCTAAAAGTCAAGTATGAAATATCTCATAATATTATGAGATAATCATTCATTTGAAATAACAGTCAAACAGTAATAGCTCTTTGGATTTTTTAAGAGAGTCAAAAACACAAATAGGTAGCTTTATAATAGCAAAAATAGAAGCTAAAAGTTGCAAAATGTCAAGTTTGAGATTGCTATTAATTTGAAATAAATATCAGACAGTAACAGCTCTGTTTTTTATGAGAGTTGAAAACACAGTTGGGAAGCTAATAGCAAAAAACAAATAGTAAAATGTCAAGTTCGAGATTGTCAATATTATATAATAACAGTCAGACAGTAACAGCTGGGTTTTAGGAGATTCGAAAACAATCAGGTAGCTTTATAATAGCAAAAGTAGGAGCTAAAAGTCGCAAAATGTCAAGTTTGAAATAAAAGTCAGTAACAGCTCTTTAGTATATTTAGGGGAGTTCAAAACACAATTAAGGAGTTTATAAAAGCAAAACAGGAGCAAACATTCACAACATGTCAAGTTTGAGATTGACAATATTATGAGACAGTCAATATTATGAGACAGTCGTTGACTGTCAGAATAATAAATAAAAGTCAGAATGTAACAGCTCTTTGGTTTTTAAAGAGAGCCTAATACACATATCAGCAGGTTTATAATAGCAAAATAGGAACAAAAAGTACCAAAATGTCAAGTTTGAGATTGTAAAAATTGTGAGACTGCCATTGATTTGAAAAAAATATCAGACAGTAACAGCTCTTTGTTTTTTATGAGAGTTGAAAACACAATTACTGCTGAACAGGCTCCACTAATTTGAGCTAAATTTAATTAATTTTTACTCAATCCATACTTGTTGAATTTAATTAATAATATTGCTTGTAATCTGTTACCTCAAATTTATTGTGTAGACATAAAGTTTTATTTTCTAGAGCTGATGAACAGGCTCCACATATTTTAAATCTAAATAAAAACATTGAGTAGTTTTCATTAACACCGTGTTGGTTTTTCTGTTCAATTAAATTAATATTTTTGTTTAAAATTTGCTCAGTTCTTTAAGTACTGTTTGTGGTTACTCAATTTGACAAAATGACAAATTTAAAATGAGCTAATTTAATGAATTGTTACTCAATCCATATATGTTGAACTTAATTAATAATATTGCTTGTAATCTGTTACCTCAAATTTATTGTGTAGATATGGGGTACTATTTTTTACAGTGTAGGAAGCTTTATAATAGCAAAAAGTCGTAAAATGTCAAGTTTGAGATTGCCAATATTGTGAGATAGCCCTAAATTTGAAATAACAGTCAGACAGTAACAGCTGGGTTTTAGGAGAGTTAGGTAATTAGGTAGCTTTTTAATAGCAAAAGTAGGAGCTAAAGGTTGCAAAACGTAAAGTATGAGATTTTATGAGATAGTCATTCATTTGAAATAAAAGTCAGTAACAGCTCTTTGTTTTTTTTGTTTTTTGGAGAATTCAAAACACAATTAAGAATAGGAGCAAAGTCAAAACATGTCAAGTTTGAGATAGTCAATATTATGAGATAGTTAATATTATTTTCATATTGATATGCAAAATAATTGTCACGTAAACAAAACTTGCACACTGCGTATTAATTAATCCATTACGAAAAAACCCAAAACTTTTCGTAGTCTGTTCAAGCAGTGATACTTTGTTCTTCTCTCTCCTTTTCGAAGTAGAAAAAGAAGGAGGAATAGGCTACATACTGTGTTCATCCAATACTACATAGAGATAGAGAGAATTCAGCCTTGGCTGGACCAGTTGGCATTTCTGTGTGGAGTTTGCATGTTCTCCCTATGTTGGCGTGGGTTTCCTCCATTGCTCCGGTTTCCCCCACAGTACAAAGACATGTGTATAGGTGAAATGGGTAAGCTAAATTGTCCGTAGTGTACGTGTGTGAATGTGTGTATGGATGTTTTAGGTTGATGGGTTGCAGCTGGAAGGGTATGCGCTGTGTAAAACATGTGCTGGATAAGTTGGCGGTTCATTCCGCTATGTTGAACCCTGATGAATAAAGCCGAAAAGAAAATGAATGAATGATGACATTTTGTATTTAGCTTTTCACTAGTACGGTGACCCTAAACTGTTAAAACACCTCTCAAAACGCTTTTTCAGATGCAAAAAAAAAAAAAGAAAGGAACCCGGTTCAATTTTTTTTATGATGGACGAACGTTTCAGATAAATATGAAGTATCAATATGACTGACACATTGTGAGGGTGATTTTATTTTTTAACGTGCAAAAATTACAGACATAAATTTTGGATTTAATGTGCAATAAACTTTAAACTTTACATTGCACAAACATCTATTTAATTGTGTAATTATCTATATGCACTCATATGAAAAAAATCTGAGAAAATTAAGAAAAAAATGTATTATTTAAAATTGTATAGTACAGATCAAAACTGTTCACACACACACACGCACGCACGCACGCACGCACGCACGCACACACACACACACACACACACACACACACACACACACACACACACATATATATACACACAGTATATAGAGTTGAAGTTTTTTAGAATTATTAGCCCCCCTGTTTATTTGTCCCCCCAATTTCTGTTTAACGGTGAGAAGATTTTTTTTTTCAACACATTTCTAGTCATAATAGTTTTAATAACTTATTTCTAATAACTGATTTATTTTATCTTTGCTATGATGACAGTAAATAATATTTGACTGGATATTTTTCAAGACACTTCTATACAGCTTAAACTGACATTTAAAGGCTTAACTAGGTTAATTAGGTCAACTAGGCAGGTTAGGGTAATTAGGCAAGTTATGCTATAAACGATGGTTTGTTCTGTAGATTATTGAAAAAAAAAAAAACATTAAGGGGCTAATAATTTTGACCTTAAAATGGATTTTAAAAATTAAAAACTGATTTTATTCTAGCCGAAATAAAACAAATAAGACTTTCTCCAGAAGAAAAAAATATTATCAGACATACTGTGAAAATTTTCTCGCTCTGTTAAACATCATTTGGGAAATATTTAAAGAAGGAAAAAAAATTCAAAGGAAGGCTAATAATTCTGACTTCAACTGTATATGTATGTATGTATATATATATATATATATATATATATATATATATATATATATATATATATATATATATATATATATATATATATATATATATATATATATATATATATATATATGCTGGGCAAATTAAGATGTTATTATCATGTTAATGCATTAATTTATTAATGCTGACAATTATTACTGTCAATTGTATATTGTTTTGTTTTTTTGGGGAGTATGTTGTTGCACTGTTATTGTATTTTGCGCAGTCTAGAGCCAGCACCTAAGCTTTTCACTCATCATAGTACACGTGCTGCTGCTGATGTGACAATAAAAGTGATTTGATTTGATTATTTTATTGCGCATTAATGCAGCTTTTTTGTTTGTTTGTTTATATATTGTAACTGTTGTTCACTGGCTTTACATACAAATAATTTAAAGTAGCGATCACTTAGACATTTTCAGTAAATGGTGAAGTTGACGAAAACAAAACTTTTGCAAAGCAGAGTTTATATAACCCGAAGTACTTCAAGTCTGAAATAGAGTATCATGTGAATGCAGTATATACATCTAAATAGATATAAATATTGAAACTATTATTTTATTTATTTTTTTTTTTCACATAAAAGACAAAGAGTTTACCAGACATATTTAACTGTGGCTATACTCTGGAATGTGTTAGTTTGCTAAAATGCATGTGGATCATTTATAATATGTATTATTAAATTATTGTTAAATAATAACTTGAAAAGCAGGTGAAAGGATATTACACAGCACCTCAAAAATGTCCCTAGCTATAGGTAAGTAAGAGAGCTAAGTAATATCATTGCTCCTGCTACAACCATGATACCGTAGCAAAGTTCCTATGCCAGAATAAAAGTTCCTAGCCATATCAGCATAGAAGATAACAACTTTTAATTTTTCATTAATCACAGTAAACAATGTAATCAGAGAAGAGTGAAGCTTTAAATAGGAAAATTATTGAAACTCTTGAGTGAGATGCTAATGGTCTAATCCGATTCAATGATTTATGCTAAGCTAAAAGTGCTCCCGTCAGACCTGGAAATCTATCATTCATTCATTTATTCATTTTATTTTTGTCTTAGTCTCTTTGTTAATCAGGGGTCGCCACAGCAGAATGAACTACCAACTTACCCAGCATATGTTTAGGGCAGCGGATGCTCTTCCAGCTGCAACCCTTCACTGGGAAACACCCATACACTCTCATTCACACATACACTACGGACAATTTAGCTTACCCAATTAACCTAGAGCGCATATTTTTGGACTTGTGGGGGAAACTGGAGCACCCGGAGGAAACCCATATAAACACAGGGAGAACATGCAAACTCCACACAGAAATGCCAACTGACCCAGCCGAGGCTCGAACCAGCAACCTTCTTGCTGTGAGGCGACAGCACTACCTACACCACCACCAGATCTGGAGATCATCTGAATGGACTACAAAAATGGTAAAACTCAACTGTTTAACTCTGAGGGTGTTGTAAAATGAGCCTATTTCCTTAAAAAAAAAAAAAGAGTTTTCCTTTAAGCCCAAGCTGAAGTCTACAGTAAGCTCGCCTGATGTTCTTCAGTGTTGTGCAGATGTTGATCAGATCTGTGGCTCTCAGTAGGAGTCTGATGTATAGGTTGTGTGTAGGAGGCCCCAAACTGACAGAAGCACAATGAAAAACAAGGCCGTTTACATACAATCCTGTCAAGCTGTCAGAGAAAGAGAAGACTTGATCTGCCAGACTAACAGCTGCGCCACAGAAAACCTGCAACACCTGCAAACCCACAAACCCTGAGCTTCAGTCAATGCAGACGACTGACATTCGCACACTTAACACACACTTTTATCCAGAAGAGGATGACTGGCATCCCGGTTAGTCCCTTTCAGGATTATAATCAATCCAAACTACACGTTGACTGTGATAATAGTGTATGCCACAATGAAAAAACGAAACAAATGTGTAGGTTTTGAAACAGTTTAGTAGAAAGACTGAAGTGATAGACGTGTTTATTATATATATATATATATATATATATATATATATATATATATATATATATATATATATATATATATATATACCCATACAGCCTCTTTACCCTTTATGTATTACTCCGCCCACATACAGCCAGCAATAAGCAGAGACACTACAGTTTGACAAATATTACTGCTGTTAGACAACAAAATGTACTTTTGAGGCTTTTTTAGTTGAGAATGTAGTTGTTTAGATTGTAACTATGCAGTTTATTTGTAAGAATAGTGCCTATTTTAAAATATTTACAATTTCTGAGAGAGCTTGTCGGCGGCCATTAACCTGCCAGTGTAGTAGACCAAAGATGGTTGACGTTTTCTATTCACAAGATGGCGACAGATCCGCATACATATTTATTTATTTATTTTATTTTTATTTTTTTTGCTGCCAGTGACAGCAAAAAAGAGTGCAATGATGCAACAGCCGACCAATAGGCTCATTCTGAAAACATATTCCCGTGGACGTTTCTGGAGACCACAAAATACGTCCTGGGAGGTACGTATGTTTGCAGTTTTTGTATTCGCAAATCCGCAAATCCGCGAGAGGCTGCTGTGTGCACTTTTTCACATCTCGAACGTCTCTCACCGAGTGCCGTTTGTGCCCGCGCTGTTCTCGCGTAAATCCACCAGAGGCCACTGTCGAATGACCGTCTTTCTGTCTGACTGACTGAATGATTGACTGGGTGAACGGCCAATCGGCCGACCCACCCTCCTCCTTCCCTAAACCCAAACAGTTTTACCAATTCAGCCGCCAGCCCGCTTACTTCCCTAAACCCAACCAACAATTTACAAAAGCTGTCCAGAAAAAGAAAAGCCCTCATCGGATTTTACCACATTCTCACCCTGTTATGAACTTGTTCACTTTATTTTTTGGATTCTGTTTTTGTTTTACCTGATTTCTGGAACCCACTCTTCCCCGGACTCGAACCCGGTCGTCGTCACGGTCAGCTCCTCCCTGCGTCTCTAGTCCGCCGACGTACTATGAGCTAACTGGACAAACTGGTTGCGGCGGGAAAGACCTCCACACGGAGGTAAGTGGTCAGCCGGTAAGCACGAAAAGGAACGACATTATACCGCCCCGTAGCATTCGCTTAAAAAATGAAATGCAGCCATACGTACCTCCGGCTACATAATTCGCAGTGTCCAGAAATGTCCACGGGACTACGTTTTCAGAATGAGCTTTGGTTGCTTTTATTTTATTGTATTTAGCAGTTTAAAAACTATTTATTCAAACTTTTTCAAAATTATCAACATCAAAAGTTGTTAGAGGAAAGATCGAGGCCCCAAAACTCAATTCAAAAGCATAACAAATGAAAAAATAATCCCAGAAAATTTAGAATTTACATTCACAGTGTTATTTGTAACAAAATAAAAACATTGGTATTAGAAAATAATCCCAGATTGAACATTAAACAGAAAACGTGTGTGTATTTTAACCGGAAACTTCTTTAAAGTGCTGTTGCTAATTCATCTGACTGTCTTTGTCTTCCCTGACGTGAGCTGTAGGGGTTTAATATGTGTTTTGATATCTTCCAGCTCAACCCAAATAAAGCAATCTCCAGAGCCGCTCTCCACGCACATGAACACACTTCTGCCAACCTGCATTTTCTCTCCTCATGTGGGCTGTGGGCTGTTTGAGCAGCTCTGGCCCACTTCTGTTCTGCACCTCACCAAAACACTGAGTTTCAGTTAAATACCGACTGTGTGTGTGTTTACATGCACATTCATCACCTGATTATGCTTCATAAACTGAAAATGCATGTGGTCGTGTCAATGAATGAACCTGTTTTACTTTATCAGAGTATGGTTATAAACAGCTTAAGCATAAACCGATCATCACAGCTAGACCAGACCAATGGACCGACAAAGACCGACAAAGACCAACAGCTGACCGTTGGCTAACCCTAACCCTAACCTGCTAAAGGTTTTCCAGAAAAGTGTGACATATGCATCAGATGCTTACAGCTCTGGTGTGTAGGACTATTGTTTTAGTTTTGGATCTACTTCAGCTTTTTGTGTTTATATAATCATTTTATTATTTAAATGGCACACTTTTAAAATGCCCATCAGCCAATCAGAATCAAGCATTCACTACAGTCAGAAAACATACTTCCACAAAAGGTTCCACGAATTTCCAAGCATGTAATCGTGCTCTGGATGAAGTCTCTGATGGACTCTTTGCATGGATGGCAGTGACAGAAAGCCTTTAATGCCACGTATCTTATCGCCGCTATATCGCTCTGTAATGTGGACGCCATACAAATAATCATGGCGTCCTTCATCTGGAATATTACAGAGATGCATCTGAGCGAGTGACTGATTGTCCCCAGTTTATCTGATATTAGGGCAAATGGATTATGCAGGCGCTTCAGCGATTGTCTGTGGATGCCTGTGGCAGGAAAATTCATTCTGCTGATCCTGACAGATACAGGGCCGATTGACAGAGCTCAGATAGCCAGTTAGAGTGGACATTTTCTGCCTCTAAGGATCAATTTAATGTTCGATGGAGATATTTATTTATTTATTTATTGTCATGTAAAATAGAGGAGATTGACTGCTTTTGTTAACCTCAAAACCTGTCATGGTGGATTTGGTGATCTGCAACTAGGGTCTAAAACCAGCATTTAGCAATTCATGCTAATGGCTGGTGACAAAATAATAATAATAATAATAATAATAATAATAATAATAATAATAATAATAATAATTAGAATTAGAAAAATAAATAATATTTATTGATTATTTCTGCTAGACAAATAAAGTGACAAACTTACAATTATTATCATTATTATTATTATTATTATTATTATTATTATTATTATTATTATTATTTAGGACAATAATAATAGTAAGATTATTATTATTATTATTATTGTTGTTGTTGTTGTTGTTGTTATTAATAATAATAATATTAATAATAATAATAATAATAATAATAATAATAATAATAATAATAATAATGTTACTATTATTATTGTCCTAAATAATAATAATAATAATAATAATAATAATAATAATAATAATAATAATAATAATAATAATAATAATAATAATAATGACAGTTAAATACATAATAATTATTTAATTTATTTTTTCCTAACTTACAATTATTATTATCATTATTATTATCATTATCAATAACATTTATAAAATAATAATAATAATAATAATAATAAAGTGTGACACCGCCCCTTTAAATACATTGCGCCTACACTCAAAAAACGATGTTTGCTGATTGTTTAAGGTACTTATTTAAAATGAGCTGAAACAACACAATTATTTACTTTTTCTTGACAACTTAATAGTTTTATGTTCAATCCACTTACATTTGTAAAAACCAGACCGTTAACTTACAGTAATTTCTTCAGTGTTGTCCTAACACAGATTAATTGTGTGGAGCCCAGCAGTTTTTACACTGTACTTAGGCATAAGTATACAAGTACAGTTGAAGTCAGAATTATTAACCACCTTTGAATTTTTTTTCCTTCTTTAAATATTTCCCAAATGATGTTTAACAGAGCAAAGAAATTTTCACAGTATGCCTCATAATCTTTTTTCTTCTGGAGAAAGTCTTATTTGGTTTATTTCAGCTAGAATAAAAGCAGATTTTAATTTTTTAAAACCATTTTAAGGTCAAAATTATTAGCCCCTTTAAGCAAATGTTTTTTCAATAGTCTACAGAACAAACCATCATTATACAATAACTTGCATAATTACCCTAACCTGCCTAGTTAACCTAATTAACCTGGTTAAGCCTTTAAATGTCAGTTTAAGCTGTATAGAAGTGTCTTGAAAAATATCTAGTCAAATATTATTTACTGTCATCATGACAAAGATAAAATAAATCAGTTATTAGAAATGAGTTATTAAAACTATTATGTTTAGAAATGTGTTGAATAAATCATCTCTCCGTTAAACAGAAAATTGGGAAAAAAAATAAAAAGGGGGGGTAATAATTCAGGGAGACTAATAATTCTGACTTCAACTGTATGTGTGTGTTGGTGTATGTGTGTGAGATTGTGAGTGTGTGCGTACAGTACTGTATGTGTGTGTCTGTGAGTGTGTGTGTATGGGGTGACGGCGGGGCCACCAGCCACTTTAATTAATAAGAGAAGCCGTCTGGATGGCGGCCCAGAACTCAGTCATCACACAGGCGCTCTGTCAACACTCTCTGCCAGAACTCTGAGCTCAGTGAGGTGAACGCAGAAGGACAACAGCAGCTACAAAAGAAGATGTCGGAAGAGATGTGAAAGCATTTTGCACGTTTAAAATTAGATCCCCTGTCAACTGCATTGCTTCAAGCTAACTAGAAACAGCAGCAGTTTTTTAGAAAAGAAGTTTATGCGCTTTAAATAGACTTCAGTCTCAGATGTGTACCTTTATAATATACAAACTACATTTAATTATTACAGAATTTTTCCTTTTGACTTACAAACCAACCTACAGTGCAGCCGTAAAGTATTCATAGCACTTCACATTTTCCACATTTTTTTATATTACAGCCTTATTCCAAAATTTATTAAGTTAATTTATTTCCTCAACATTCTACACACAATACCCCATCATGACAATGTGAAACAAGATTTTTTGAAATTGTTGCAAATTTATTAAAACTAAAAACCTGAAAAATCACATATACAGAAGTATTCACAGCCTTTGCTCAATACTTTGTTGATGCACCTTTGGCAGCAATTACAGTCGCAAGTCTTTTTGAATATGATGCCACAAGCTTGGCACACCTGTCTATGGGAATTCTTGCCCATTCCTCTTTGCAGTACCTCTCAAGCTCTATCAGGTTGGATGGAAAGCGACGGTATACAGCCATTTTCAGATCTCTCCAGAGATATTCAATAGGATTTAGATCTGGGCTCTGGCTGTGCCACTCAAGGACATTCACCGAGTTGTTTTGAAGCCACTCCATTGATAATGTGTCAGTGTTCTTTGGGTCATTGTCCTGCTGGAAGATGAACTGTCACCCCAGTCTGAGGTCAAGAGCACTCTGAAGCGGGTTTTCATTCAGGATGTCTCTGTACATTGCTGCATTCATCTTTCCCTCTATCCTGACTAGTCTTCCAGTTCCTGCTGCTGAAAAACATCCCACAGCATGATACTGCCACCACCATGCTTCACTGTAAGGATGGTATTAGCCTGGTGATAAGGTCAGCCAGGATTTCTCCAAACGTAACGCCTGGCATTCACTCCAAAGTGTTCAATTTTAGTCTCATCAGAGCAAAGAAAATATTGAATTTTGAGAACAGTGGCTTCTGTCTGGCCACTTTACTATACAGGCCTGATTGGTGGATTGCTGCACAGATGGTTGTCCTTCTGTAAAGTTCTCCTCTCTCCACAGAAGAATGCTGGAGCTCAGACAGAGTGACCATCGGGTTATTGATCACCTCCCTGACTAAGGCCCTATTTCCCAATCACTTAGCTTAGATGGCCGGCCAACTCTAGGAAGAGGACTAGGAAGGTGGTTCCAAACATCTTCCACTTCCGGCTAATGGAGGCCACTGTGCTCATTGGAGCTTTTAGAGCAGCAGAAATGTTTCTGTAACTTTCTCCAGCCTTGTGCCTCGAGACAATCCTGTCTCTGAGGTCTACAGACAATTCCTTTGTCTTCATGCTTGGTTTGTGCTTTGACATGTACTGTCTACCCTGGGACCTTTATATAGACAGGTGTATGCCTTTTCAAATCATGTCCAACTGAATTTACCACAGGTGAACTTCAATTAAGCTGCTGACACATCTCAAGAATGATCAGGGGAAACAGAATGTACCTGAGCTCAATTTAGAGCTTCACGGCAAAGGCTGTGAATACTTCTGTACATGCGATTTTGTAGGTTTTTATTTTTAATAAATTAGCATCAAATGTAAAAATAAAAATATTTTTTTCACATTGTCATTATGGGGTATTGTGTGTAGAATTTTGAGGAAATAAATGAATTTAATCCATTTTGAAATAAGGTAACAAAAAAAAAAATGTGGAAAAGGTGAAGCGCTATGAATTAGTGATGGTGAAATGAAGCTTTCTGAAACAGTGAAGCGCTCGACTCAATTGTATTTGAAAAAGGTTCGTTACTCGAAGCTTTCTAAATCAGAGCTCGATGAGGACCTCTTCTGGTTAAAGTGTGGGAAAGCACTGTGTTGCAATGTCAAATGTTCACAACTAACCAACTCATTCATGTAGTAATACAACAACAGTAATATAAAAAAATAACTCAATTACTGTAGTTTTTACACATAAGGTATATTACATTACACCACAGATGACTGTAGTAAAATCCAAGGTATTCAAAAGTATGCACATTTATCGTATTCTAACTAGTCTTTCACCCACCCACTCGTTCCAAGCGGGGATCAAACCAGCGATTCCTGCATGGGAGGCGAATGCTCTAAGGAGGAAGCCATGTGAGTGAGGCTTTCGAGTTGCGCTCGCCAGCTGGTCCCCGTTAAACACTATACTACGATACGAGTGATTTTCTTTAAAGATAGTTGTAAATAAATACGCTAATACACTTAGGTATGGTTCAAAACCTTTTTTACTATAAATTACTATTGTATTTTATTTTAATTACTGGTGTATGGGACCGGTGCAGTGCTTTGAAACAGTAGAAATGTATGTAATCGAAGCCTAATCTCTCGCTATACACTTTACTAACCCATGGGGGTGTTTAAACCTTTGAATCAAAATTCGAAGCAGTCACGTGGGTATAGGCGAAAATAAAGCTTCGGACGTCACTGATCACGTGATGATGGCAAAATCAAGCTCCGGCACACTGCTTCACTGCGAGATGTATTTTTTTTAATTGTTTTTTTCGATACATGCTCCGAAACCTCAGCGCACAACGTCACATCACTACTATGAATACTTTCCGGATGCACTGTACAAACTAATCTATATTGAGATATACCTGAACATCTAACTAATGGCGAATTCAGACTGCATGATTTTCAAAGTAGTCATGTCACATTTTTTCACACTGCATGACTATCCGCACTAACGTTTCGTCGCTACTTTGTTTACATTGCAGGATGGATCGGCTACAGGGGGATTCACACTGCATGACTTTACCATAAGAAAAATTGGCAACAAGTTTTGTCTCGGTCTGCAAACTACGTCTTACAACCAAACACACGTGAGAAGTGACATGGAAACAATGCCTTTAGTGGGGGAGAAAATTGACTTATTTGCTCACCTGGCTTTGAAGGGAATTTACAAATTCTATTGCTCAGATGACACGTCAAACAGACACGGGAGCTCCTGCCAAAATTCAACTACTTTTTCTTCCATTTCTTGGGTCCAAATAGACCAAAAAGGAGCCCTTTTAATTTCTCCCAGGTAACATACAGTCGGGAGGTGTAATTCCATTGTTGCCCCCAAAAGGGTCTGGGTTTGTGAGTTTAACCTGAGAGTCAGCCAGTGACATCTTATCTACCAAGATGCTGGCCAGAGCTAGAGCTGTCCCATCTTCAAAGGCATTACAAAGAAAAAAAACACCATCTTTAAACCCACAAACACACACAAAGACACACATTATTAAAATGGACTCATAGAAATCTTAAAATTAGCCCAAAGTGTTTGTAACCTATATATTCTCTTCCTTAATTTCTCTATTAATTCTTAATGCCCTTTTTAAGACATTAGACAAACTAAGAATGCATGATTTATGTTTTATGCACTTCTAAAAGTGTCATGGTCGGTGTCATTCTTCTCCATACATAATTCTACAGCTCATGTTTTAAGACACAGGATGATAACTTGTATGCTTGGTGTAATTTCAAATCATGAATTTAAGTTTTGTCTGTCTGTCTTGGGATGGTACAGACCAGCGGGAAGGAACAAAGAAAGTTTCCCGAACGACCTTTCCAAATCATTTTCCCAAAAGTAGTGTCAAAATAAGCTTTGTCATCAAAAATCTTTCCGTTTGCTGAAACGCAGAGAACGTTGTGGCCAAATTGAGACAAAAAAATAAATAAAAAAATCACCCCAGAGTGAATGAAAACATCCCCAACTGCACACAAGGGTTAATAACAATAGAATATATACCAAATAGTATGAGCTTTATGAGATATGGAGATTATTGTTAAATATATTAGCAATGTGAATCCCACATAACTAAGAAAATAGATTCAATTGATAAATTTGCATACAGTATACACATTTTACACGTTTTAAAGAGCTTAGGAACACTGGATTATGTCATTGGTCATTTTTTTTAACTAAAGTAAAGATCTCTTTTGGTGCTATGCTCACTGTAACTGTGATTGGCTAAATTGTTGCACAGCATCATGGGTAATGTAGTTTTTTGCACAAATTCAGCTATTGCTCTGCAGAAACATGCTTTTCTTACTTAGAGTTTTTGTCTTGTTTCTAGTCTAAATATCTAAAAAGTCTTAAATTAAGAAGCATTTTCTAGACCATGTTGGCTTGTTTTAAGAAATGTCAAAATAAAATCTAATCTGCCAAAATAATCTGCCAATGGACATGAACAAAATAATCTCATGTCAAAATGAAAAGCTAGATTTTTTGCAGACCCCATTGGCAGATTATTTGGCTTGTTTTAAGGAAAAACTCATTTAAACTAACTTATTACTTTTTATAATAGGAAAGTATTTATACTTCATGATTTGTTTAATTTAATAGATATTTTGACTAGAAACAAGACAAAAACTCGAAGTTTGCAGTGTAAAAATGATGATTTTAAAAATAAGTTGAATTAATGCAAACTGATGAGTTTAAGAAATGCAGATAATATCGATTAAGAGCTTTATCAAATACTGGTAATCAGTTTACAGAGGGAATTTTTTTTACTTGTGGTTTTGCTTTATTTCCACTATGGAGACAGATGAAATGCAGGCATATCTTGGCACCACGCAGACCCTTAAACCGATCGCCTTCAACGCTGATTAAAGGAATAAGCAATTTGAGTAAAATGAGATCAGTCTTGTGATGCAGTAAAATGACTCGAGTTACAAGTCTTAAGTAAAGTAGCGTTCATTAACTCTGTGTGTCATTAGCGTTTGCGGATAACATCTCCTGATTAGACTCATCTATCCAAAGCAGCTCACTTATTTAGATGACAGTGACTGTAAAGCAACACACCAACAGAACTCTCAAGAAAAATAATTGAAGGGCAAATTACACTCAAGCATTGGAGATTGCATCAAACAGGAAAAGTGTGAATGAGAGAGAGAAAGAGAGAGAGAGAGAAAGAGAGAGAGAGAGCAGACCAATAAAAAATGCACTTATAAAACAAAATAAAATTATGTGAAGTAAAGGACAGTAACTTAAGAACAGCAATGACCAAATACAGACTGAGTGCTCACACAAATGACTGTAAAACATATGGACGACGCGACAGCGCCTTTTCCCATTCATCGCTTTGAAGGCAAAACGCCTTCTGTCGCAAGAGACTGGTGAAATTGGAGGCTGAGCATGCGCAGAAGGGACTACTAGATGGAGCCAGAGGCGGAGCCACAGAATCACGCTTCCAACCAAACGCTTGTACAGTAGGTGAGAGTTCAAAGTGGCTATTACCGCCGTGGCTTATACCGCCGCCGTTTGAAATAAATGCTGCTCTGTTTTTAGTGTAAGACCGCAGTTTGTGAAAAAGCCGCCAGGGGGCGCAAAGGGACGGGATGCGAACGGAAAGAAATAGCCTTTACAGCAGCTTTAAATATGCTACTGTGCTTGTAAATGATATTAAACAATAGGTCAAAGCATTATAAGTCCTTCATTAATCATTTAAAATTTGTTAACACACTTTATTGTAAACTTTTTAAGTGCAAAGAGGACTCGTTTTGGAATTGAAGAAATAAAAGACAACTAACATGAAAGCACAAACATTCAGTACAATAAGTAGTCTTAAATAAATAAATAAAGCAGTCTTTTAGCCTGCTTTTAGTGTTTGCCGTTTTGATAGGACTAAGACAAGACTTTTTCATTTATGTTTTTATTTATGTTTTTATTTACATTTTCGTTGTTGATTATATTTTACTATTTTATTTTATGTCTGAATTATTGTACATAATAATAAACGAATAATGAAAATAAATTAATAATGAAAATATGCCTAAATAAATATTTTATTTAAAGATATTGCGGCGAAACACTGAGAAACGGTCAGGGGCATGGTCTAAAGAGCTTAAGTTGAATGCTGCTTCATCAAAAGCAAAAAAATAAATTGACCTACCTTAAGCAGATCACTAAAAGTATAATAAAAATAATTTTTCGCTAGAGAGCACCTTCAAAAATCTCAATCTCATGGCTCATTCTTCACGAATATAGAATTAAAATAATGCCGCGTTTGGTTCATTGTGCATCCCGCGGATGCAACCAACAAGAATTGTGCATTTTAGTTTAACTTTTTGAGCGTTAAAAGCAGTTCGGTGTTAGTTTTTATTTAAATATATCAAGCCGAAACTAAACAGCGCATTCTCTCCGCCTCCTCGTTCATAACCAGCGGGACCGGGACAACTGCTGAAGCAGGCAATAGAGAAACTCCGTCATTCATCATAATCTTTCTTAGCTGATGTTTCGGAGTCGAAAGAATATATTAAAGAAAAATGTTCTTTTAACAGTCCCTATATATTTTATCTTTTTTCTTTCTTTTTTTCCTGTCATTTCTCTTCTGCAAATTATATTTTTTAAAGCTGCTTGATTCTTTTAAAACCGAAAGCAGAGCCCGTCAATTGGTGTTTATCCATAAGATACGTTTATCCTACGATAATTTATCCTCTGATCCTTTTGCATAAAGGTTTTAATAAAAAAAAAAAACAGGTCACTTAATTACTTTCGATGTGCTAAAATATTTGTTAAACGAATGTTATTTTAAAAAAAAGCATATGCACATATTACAATTGTAAAATAGTCTAAAATGCATGGTCTAATCAGAAATAAAGGAAATTAGTTATATTTAATGCATAAAATAGGCTAGCCTTTTTATAAATTGAGTTTAATTGATTTGAAACTTTTAATTGCATTTTAACGTCCTGTATAAATAATAAAAATTGCATCTGATTGACGAAAAAACGAATATTAATACCTGCAAACAGGGCCACGGTTACTTTTTTTTCACTGACTGGCATGACTGGCAAACGCGTCAGAAAAAAAAAACTGCTGAATCTCTGCGAATATTTGGTTAACTTATAAAACAAATGTCTGGTTTAGTGATGTTAGTAATGCATAGAAAAATGCAAAGCAGAATTCTCCTGAGCTCATTAAACCACTGATGACAGCGACGGAATCACTGGCCCACCACGTTCTTACGAACATATTTTATTTATTAAAGGTATTATTTCATTGACCTGAACATAACCAGTTATAATATAATTACTAACCCATCCTCTAAAGCAGGCAACACTCTATTCAGCTATGTTCTGTGTTTTTACTTAGAAATATTTTCTTTTTGGCGAATGCTTGGAGCGTAATATAGATATTTTAAATAACAGGTAGTAGGGGTGGGCGGTACACCGGTGTCATAGTCATCACCGGTGTGACATTGCGCCACGACATGGACTTTCTAATACCGTCAGTACCGTAATAAATCAATTATGCGCCTTGAACGGCTGCATTTACATCAATAATAGCTAATTCTAAATAATAAGGCATTCAATTTTCTTCAAACATTCAGTTGTGGTCTGAATACATGTCCTTATACTACAGGGCTCGAAATTGCAACCATTTTGGTCGCATGAGCGCCCGAAATTTAATCTATGCGCCCTCATAATATATTTGGGAGCATTTGTGTGTCTGAATATAATGAACAGGGAGATTTTGTTACTGCAGGAAATACAAACGGCTGAAGAGTGAAAAGTGCACAGGTTTGCAAACCTCCCCTAAAGTTATAATAATAATAATGGCGCAGATGACAGCGATCATAACATGAGGTAAATGTTGATCCGCCAGCTGAGATCAATCGAGTGTTTTCGGAGAAGGTGCCCGAATCTTGATGCGTTGCATTCACCGCGTGTTCAGCGCAAATGTCCGCTAAATATAAAATCTAACACTGTACACATCATCGCCAAAGAAACTCACCTTTACTAAGTTTACACTGAAACTACGGCTCATAACAAAGAGCGGAATTGCGCCGGTGGTCATCATGAGAATCCTTCTCATAACCAAAAGCGTGTCTGTCAGGAGTTAATGGGCATCAGTGAGGCCGAAATCATGTCTATTTAAGTGTCTTTAATATGGTGTATAGATTATTATGCGTTATTGAAACATCAAGGGGGACGCAGCAAAGTCACTTATGAATTAAAATTGTATTATTTTAAGCAATTTTATTATTTTATGCAATAGCCTTACATTTAAAACGGAAACTTAACGGCGATTATAATCAAAAAGAACTCAGCCTATAAGGCTAGATGTTTTCTTTCCCTTATTTATTAATTTATTTGTTCATGTGTTTGGCGCATGTAACTCGTGTGCCATCGGAAAACTAGTGTAATGACGGCAAGCCATCTTTCCCAGACTCGGGGCAAAGTCCTGCCTCTCCTTTCACTCCGTCCCGAAGCCCCAGCTGGCCCTCCTGGCATCCTCTGCGTAAAACATATGCTGGATAAGTTGACGGTTCATTCCGCTGTGGCAATTACAGACTAATAAAGGGACTAAGCCAAAAAGAAAATGAATGACGAATGAATAAATGAATAAATAAATAATAGTAATAAAATAAAAATAAGGTAATAATCTTTACACACAGATGCCGCGTAAGTGGCCTTTTTTAATTTAGAGATGGTACATTTGAATTGCCTCTGCCATTTCTTCCCCCACCTCAAACCTGAAAGTTGAAGAGAGAACTATATTCTTTGAATAAAACTATTGAGCTATAAAGGGAAAAAACGCAGAAGAAATTTGCCATTATATTAATTTTAGCACAGCTGCGTCATTTTCACATTCGTTTTTCAGTTAGGGATTAATATTAAAGTAGCCTAGTAAAAATGTCTATACTATAATATTATAATTTGTTATATCCATTATTATTATTATTATTATTATTATTATTATTATTATTATTATTATTAAAGCTATACAATTGACAAAACGCAGAGCCCTTAAAAAATTTGCTTTCATTTTGACATAGCTAAAGCACACGTTTAAAGTTATGTAAAAAAACATCCCATTCTACAGCAGCAGTCAAGTTAGGACAATTAAAAATGCCTTTTGCGTTTGAAGATGATCGACCTGCGAAGTTATGTTTACAGTGTTATAAAAGAAAAAGGTAAACACATTAACACAAGATAAAGTAACACATTAATTTTAGCAACTATTTTTAAATGGCATTTAAATTTTAAATTCATTTTTTAATTTAATTTAACATTTAAATATAATTTAATTTAAAACATTTATTTTTTCCTCGCTGATTTTGGTTGGGTAATAAAGCATGATGACTCAGATATGATCTAGTTTAGCTTGCATGTGTGGGCATATTTTGACGTCTTTACCTAAAACTTTAAACATTTATAATATTTAAAATAAAACGGAAAGAAATAAGGAGACTAACATAATTTAAAACACTTATTTGGTGCTTAAACCACCTTCAGAAAGTTTTGCTAGCTGTGGTAGAGCGCAACGGAGGCTCCACTGGAATGTAGCAGATGTGTTAAAACTTGGTATTATTTATTAATATGTTATTAATGTGTTTTTGTGTTCCTCGTCTTGTACGTCGCCGTGTTATTGTGCGTCAACGTCACGTTTATCTGTCCTTAAGCGCGCATATAGTCGAACATTTCTGCTCGACATCGGTAGAAACAAACTTCACAAGTTAAACTCCGCGGACACTGATGAGCTGCAAGATTTCGGCTTGCTCCGGATGCGTACCCATCCTCCGACCCCCACCTCACCACCTCGCCCACAATGGAGGCGCTTCAAGCGGCGCGAGAGGAAGCAGAAGAGGGGTAAGCGCGGGGGTATCCGAACAAGGCTAGCGGCTAACCCCCACAAACCCGCAATCCCCTCCATCATTCTAGCGAACGCACGCTCGCTAGACAACAAACTGGACTACATCCGTCTACTTCGTTCATCACATAGGACTGTAAAGGACTGTTGTGCTTTTGTGTTTACGGAAACTGCACATTAGTGAGCAGCAGACAGCCCACCCCGATGCTTTTCTCATCCTGGCAGGGGACTTTAACCATGCAGACCTAAAGAGTGTGTTTCCAAAAATACAACAACACATAGACTTTCCAACACGGGGCAATAACACAATGGACTTTGTTTACACCACACAGAGAGGAGCTTACAAAGCCTTTCCCCTCCCCCACCTTGGTGGACCACTTAACTGTCATGCTAATGCCTGCTTACAGACCGATAGTTAAAGTCACCAAACCGGTTTGCAAGGAGATACAAGTGTGGCCAGAAGGTTCTTCAGAGGCTTTACAAGACTGCTTCAATACCACAGACTGGGATATGTTCAAACAGGCTGCCACTCAAAAGAGCAAGAGCACCAGCCCCAATCATGTACACCTTCTACAGAGGCACTATTGAGAGCATCCTGACCAGCTGCATCACTGTGTGGTATGGAACCTTGGATTTTCTGCAGGAAAACACTTCAATGCATAGTGAACAGCTGAGAAGATCGTTGGTGTCTCTCTCCCCTCCCTTCAGGACATTTACAGCACACGTCTTACCCGTAGAGCCCTCTGCATAACAGCAGATGCCACCCACCCAATGAACAACTTCTTCAGTCTGCTGCAATCACACACACACACACACACACACACACACACACACACACACACACACACACACACACACACACACACACACATTAATTTATATATATATATATATATTTGGTTGACAATAAATAAATAAAAGAAAGAATTAATGAATGAATTCTACAGTCTGCTTGTGCCTCTATGTTTATAGAGTTACTGGAGACATCCAGTAAGACACAGTCAAATATTCAGTCCAAATGCACTGGAGAGACCTGAAACATGTTAATTTTTCCTTATTGGCTATATGACATTTAGATGTTGCATATTATTCTGTGGTCTTAAGAAAAGTGTTAAGTATTTCAGCACATAAGAGCAAATATAGCTTATAGCCCATTTCGTTGCGCTCGGCAGCTTTTCACTAATAAAGCTCTTCATGTAAATTTCATTTTTCAGTTTTAGCACGTCATATAAAAACATCGCCCTTGCGCCCTCATTTATGATATCCTGCCGCCGGGCCTGCTATAGCGAAACTTTATTGTTTGAGATGAAACAAAAACGGAAACTGTGCATGAAAACCTGGCTGGGAAGACGGCGATAACATGAATTTTCTGTTCTTCAACGAGAAAAAAAAAAATCGCAGACACGACACAATGACGGCGTTAATTATACAACGCAGTGTTTACGATCATATTAACAACTAACATTAATATCAATAACTCCTCTGGCTTTAGACTTTACCTTTTAGAGCTTGTTCTTGTCGGCGCAATATAAGTTTATTGCATGTATAGCTACGAATCAGATTATGAAGAATGATTAAGAGCATGCTTTTCCTTTATTTCATCCTTTCCGTAAGGTGTTTTATTTATTTATTTATTTATTTATTTATACTTTTTAAAATAATGATGACAATATTCACTATCTAAGCATTCCTCGGTATACTACCAACAAATTACGCCCCTGTACCCAAGTAGCCTACCTAAGTTAATTTACATTTCATGTAAAAATAAGAAATCAAAAAAGACCAAAGTATTATGCTAAATATCCGTACAAACGAACATGTTTGTTGTTTAACTTTCGTTGATAAAACAACACAATACAGCCTATAATAATGTAGGCTAGTTAAATAGAAATAACTTTAACTGCTTGAAACAGTAAACGTTACATTTTAGAAACTTCACAAATACTAATCAATAATAATATAAATAGTAACGTAGAACAAAAATATTAGCCTAGGCTTGTAACAACATAAGTCAGATGTTGAAAAACCTGGCTGGGAAGACGGCGATAACATGAATTTTCTGTTCTTCAACGAGAAAAAAAAAATCGCAGACACGACACAATGACGGCGTTAATTATACAACGCAGTGTTTACGATCATATTAACAACTAACATTAATATCAATAACTCCTCTCGCTTTAGACTTTACCTTTTAGAGCTTGTTCTTGTCGGCGCAATATAAGTTTATTGCATGTATAGCTACGAATCAGATTATGAAGAATGATTAAGAGCATGCTTTTCCTTTATTTCATCCTTTCCGTAAGGTGTTTTATTTATTTATTTATTTATTTATTTATTTATTTATTTATTTATTTATTTATAATTTTTTAAATAATGATGACAATATTCACTGTCTAAGCATTCCTCGGTATACTACCAACAAATTACGCCCCTGTACCCAAGTAGCCTACCTAAGTTAATTTACATTTCATGTAAAAATTAAGAAATCAAAAAAGACCAAAGTATTATGCTAAATATCCTGTACAAACGAACATGTTTGTTGTTTAACTTTCGTTGATAAAACAACACAATACAGCCTATAATAATGTAGGCTAGTTAAATAGAAATAACTTTAACTGCTTGAAACAGTAAACGTTACATTTTAGAAACTTCACAAATACTAATCAATAATAATTTAAATAGTAACGTAGAACAAAAATATTAGCCTAGGCTTGTAACAACATAAGTCAGATGTTGAAAAACCTGGCTGGGAAGACGGCGATAAAATGAATTTTCTGTTCTTCAACGAGAAAAAAAATCGCAGACACGACACAATGACGGCGTTAATTATACAACGCAGTGTTTACGATCATATTAACAACTAACATTAATATCAATAACTCCTCTGGCTTTAGACTTTACCTTTTAGAGCTTGTTCTTGTCGGCGCAATATAAGTTTATTGCATGTATAGCTACGAATCAGATTATGAAGAATGATTAAGAGCATGCTTTTCCTTTATTTCATCCTTTCTGTAAGGTTTATTTATTTATTTATTTATTTATTTATTTATTTATAATTTTTTAAATAATGATGACAATATTCACTGTCTAAGCATTCCTCGGTATACTACCAACAAATTACGCCCCTGTACCCAAGTAGCCTACCTGTGTTAATTTACATTTCATGTAAAAAAATAAGAAATCAAAAAAGACCAAAGTATTATGCTAAATATCCGTACAAACGAACATGTTTGTTGTTTAACTTTCGTTGATAAAACAACACAATACAGCCTATAATAATGTAGGCTAGTTAAATAGAAATAACTTTAACTGCTTGAAACAGTAGACGTTCCATTTTAGAAACTTCACAAATACTAATCAATAATAATATAAATAGTAACGAAGAACAAAAATATTAGCCTAGGTTTGTAACAACATAAGTCAGATGTTGAAAAAAAAACTGCGTCTCTCCGCCTTTTGTTTTTTATTCATATTTTAAATTATTTGCCAGAAAAACTAACATGTTGACTTTGTTCGGTTTAAGCGGAGACTTATTTGAGATTACAATGTTTCCAGCAGCACTGAGACGTGTGCCTGTAGCGCATGCAGATACTGTGGCAAAGAGGGTATCTTGCTCCGCCGCCTGCATTTCTCGGAAACCAGCTCTACATCGCGGAGCGGCGCGTTCTCAACTACCAAATATGCTGCTCCATTTCTCATCAACGTCTACTATTTATCAGTTTCTCTTTTGTATTTGGCCATTTTTGAAAAGGCCTCTCTGCCATACCTGGCTGGACTAGCTGGGCATTTGCGTTCAGTAGATGACACCGGAGCTGGCTCCGCATTTCATGGGCTGGGTGACATAACCGCAGCTCTGGAGGTTCGACGTGTTTGTCCATTTAACACTTATTTTTCTAAACAAGCCCAACAAATAGCTTCATCCTAATTATTGATTCGCCTTTCTCGTTCGCCACGAATCCAAAATGATTCCAGATTGGTGATGTAATATAAGTTTTCCAGCGAGGTTCATGGCTGAACTTGAACTTGCTGTATCACGTCTAAGTTAACGTTATATTCATAAATGTATAGGCTACTTGGCAACAAAACAGAAAATGTGTGTTCTAGAGTGATTGTCATCACGGTGACCGTCACAGCCCTTACATATGACATTGCATACATGTTTTATAAGCTATAAAATGAAAGCCTCAGTTTGGTGCGGAGTTATCATTATACCAAAATCAAGAAAATCTTTGGATTTGTTTGATTCGTAGATTGTAGGCTATTTTAAAAGCTGATATTATATAAGAACTATTAATAACTGTAATTTTCAAAAAAATAAATAAAATAAAAAAGGGGTTTGTTGGTTGTAGCCCACCCTAAATCATCAACAGCCTCCTTTTTTAAGTTTATAAAGCGGCTCCAGACAGCACAGAGGTAATCTGCATTAGCGCTGGTTAATGTCAACTCTGTGTGAAACTGTGACCAGAAATATCCTTCTTTCAATTTGCTTCTTTGGCAAAATGCGTCTGTAGAAACGTGTGTTTGCATGTGTTACCATCCAAAGAGTTAACAAATATTTTTTGTACATTTAGGGGCCGATCACAAAGCGCACGCCTTTACGTTCCAAAAACGCGCGGCGCACCGCGCTGCCTTTTATGGTTGACAAAAACAAAGAAGCCCTGCACTCTTTTGTATGTCACTAGAAAACGACTGAATCAGCTGGTGTGCGCGAGTCGAGTTGCTGTCGATGTTATAATTGTAATTTTAATAATATTGTGATATTCAAGATCTATAAATACAACTCTGGATAACTTGAAACAGCGACCACAAGTACTCTCCTCCATCTTTAAAAGTTTGCTATACTCACATTGACAACCCAAACCCCGCTGTCACCTCAACAGAAACCCTGCAGTGCTTTCATTTGACTGAACAATGAAACAGAAGTAACACGCTTTTCCGCTCGAGCACACAGCACACAACGGCAAAACTTGAAGCGCGCTGACCGAGCATAAGATCATGTTTATTACTAAGAAAACTAAATCAAAACTATATTTTAATTGAACACATCTGATCACATAAGGTACGCACAGAAAAGTCTGTTTATTGTTGTGGAAAGGCAAAGCTGAATATCTGTGGTTAAACTGCCACCCAGCGGTCAAAGGCTGCTGGCGCACCAAGTACCGCTGTCGCCGCGGTATGAATGGCGCCATAAGGAACACATTGAAGTAGTAACATCTGTACGTCAAATCAACCACGCCCCCTTGTCATTTGATCCTCCATATCTGCACTATAACAGAGGCTCGCTAATATTTAAAACAATTAAAAACACATAATAATACACAATTTATTAGAAAAAACTGAGTTATGTAAGATGTTATAATTTAATAAAAGCAATATATGTTGGACTGCAAAATAAACAATATTTCATACAGTCTAGCCTGAGTTAGATTAATATGAGCACAAAAATATTTCTCTTATAAAAGGGTTGTTGGTATTTGTTATCTTCACAGGGGTTGAAATAACACGTGTAAAATATGAACATTAACATATAAACAACACATGCATTTTAGAAAGATTTTTATTTTTAATTAGCAATCAACAGGACCCAAAATATACACACCATAGATAAAGATTTACCATGCAGGAAAAATCATGCGCTTAAAAGATAAACACTTGAAGATTTCTAAATATCAACAGGATATTTACACATCCCAACCCTGCACTATATAAAATAATCCTTATCAATTTGTACTATAAACTTAGTATTAATACATAAACTAATGTCTATCAGCTGCTGCAACATCGCTTGTATATTGTTTATCATTTTTTGCCTCCGTTTTCATTTGGTTTCTTCGATGCCTTTATATCTGGCAAAGAGGAATTTACATTCATTTTATTGTTTATTAGGAGTTTTCAAATTAAAAAGTCCTCCAATCGTCCTTTACTTTCACTTTCTCTCTTTCGTGGATAAGGAAACGGTGTTGTACGCTCTCCACTGGAGACATCCATTAGCCTACATAATTAATTTCGTTTGTTAAGCGCAAAGATTTGTTTCAAAACTATTCCTAAATTCAGTTCTAATTTCCAGCAAATGAATAAATGAACAATAATAAGGAAGTGTGGTTAAAAACTGAGTCATATCCAAACACGCGTCATATGCCCCATATGGTCCAAAACCTGACAGGTGGACAAATCTAAGCCTGTTTTTAATAAAACAAATATAAATATTGTCCTCATTTGTAAGTCGCTTTGGATAAAAGCGTCTGCTAAATGACTAAATGTAAATGTAAATGTAAATATGCATATACTAAATATTACAGATGTTAATAATACCATTATACAAAAGCAAGTTGTCGTGAATAAACTGAAAAAAGCCTCCTGAGATGAAGGCATGAAGGCAGTGGTTTTTATATTAACGTAGAAAATATAGATTTTTGTAATATTTATTATTTTATTATTATTATATTATTATTTTAAAAAGGTTTAATCCTTTAAATCTTTTTCATTTGTAGAAATAACTGTGTATTTCTGTACATCCTGCGTGTTTTAAGCAATGTGTAAGCGAGGTGCATAGCTAACGTCCTCTGCGTTGGACTTTAGACCTGCTCTCAGCTGGTCTATTGAACATTCCTCGATTTTAGTTCCTCAAAATAGCAACGCGCCATCAATGCGCCTTAACACTCCTCCTTTCAGACCAGAACGCCCATGAGTCTATAAAGTGGTGCAAATGGATTTGCTATTTAAACAACCTGGCGGAAAACGGGAAAATTAGGGCTGCGTTGGTCTGAAACACCTTATTGCGCCAGGTGTATGATAGAGCCCACACGCACGCACGCACGCACGCACGCACGCACACAGTTAGATTATTATCTAATCTAAATGAATCATTAAAAATATAATGACTATTATTAATTGTTATTACTTTTTTTATCTTTAAATGTTGATTGTTAAATGTACAGAGTATCCTGATCTATTACTATTTTTTTTTGATAACTGTAGGGGAAACCAAAGCACCCGGAGGGAACACACGCCAACACAGGGAGAACATGCAAACTCCACACAGAAATGCCAACTGACCCAGCCAAGGCTCAATGAGGCAATCATGCTACCGACTGCGCCACCGTGACACCATGATACATTATTTATATTTTAATTATATATATATATATATATATATATATATATATATATATATATATATATATATATATATATATATATATATATATATATATATATATATATATATATATATATATATATATAAATAAAACAGGATTAAAAAAAACTGGATCTTTAAACCAACCATTTCAGACACTGCAGGTAAATAATTGATGATCCAGTGGATATTATGAGAAAATGAAAATGTTTTTAGATCTTTAATGGATGTAAACCTACACCATGAGACTTGTTAACTAAATCAGCAACCTTAACAGTTGATTAAATGAAGAAGATGCATGAAATGTACACCTATGAAAGCAACACACATTCATGCTTGGTTAATGGTTAGATAATGGTTACTATTGTACGTGTATGACATTGAAATGTCTTTTTGTGCAGTATAATAGTCTGTGTGTACAAGAACAGTGCTGATATGCACTGATAGTCAATGTACCAGTCGGAGCATTCATTTAAAATCTCTGATGATATAATAATGGAATACTTTCAGTGTTTGTATATTCTTTCTATTCCGCCAAGAAAACCTTCACATTTCTCAGAAATTGTAACGGAGGTCAATTGCTCTCCATTATAGTTATATTAAATGTGGCTGTGTTTTCCCGATGTTTTCATTAGCCATCTGAACAATATGTTCCTTTATGTATTAGTGAGGGAAAGTGATTTGCATGCTCTGACCTTGTTGATGTGAGCAGGATGGAAAACGGAGAACCACTGGAAAAGATCCATTTTGGATCTTAAGGAGACCATCTGTCGCTATAGAGAGCTGAACGCGGTGATATGATGACCTACGGAGAGAAAAACACAGCTCAATCTCACACAAAACACGTCCAGGTCATGTTTAACTCCCAAATCAACAGGAAAAGAACAGGCAATTAGGCAATTAATTAATGAAAACAAGTAACTGTGTTTCAGATAAGGGATATGTTTTCCCCATGATAATTAACTACATTTTCTAAATGTCTAAACTGTTCGGCATACTGAAGCTAAACATATTAACCTCAAAATATAGCTAAATTATGATATATTATTGCAATTTTTATGTGATTATGTATTTATTCCTCTGAGTAAATGCTGATTTTGCCAATAGTATCTGGATGCAGCCTTTATGATGCAAGCTGAGATTGCATTCCTCCGACGTCAGAGACAATGCACTCAGTGGAGCTAGTGACATCACTGTGACGGGTTGGGGTTAGGTGAGCCCATTTAAAGAGCCCCTATTATGCATTATAATAGGTCATATTTTGGCTTAGGGTGTCTCCAACAACAGTCTGATATGCAAGCTAGTTCAAAAACACTTTCATTGTCTTATAATATGTATTTATTTTTACCTAATTATCCCAGCGACTCCCATATGAATCGTTTAGCGATTCATTTGTTCCCAATACCCTCCTTAGCACGAAGCGAATCTGCGCTGATAGGTCCGATGACCCAGCCTATTGCGATTGGTCGACTGCGTTCAGCACGAGACAGAAAGAAATGGCCAACACTGAATGCAATGCAGGAATGGAATCCCCGGGGGGAGGAGGGGTGGTGATCGCAAAGTGAAGAGTGGGGGGGGGGGGGGTGTTCTGATCGAGCAAGTGCCTGCTGAGAAGGACACCTCTCCCAATGAGGGCAAAGGGGCAGTGGCTCTAGCCACCGGGCCACCCCTGTGTGCGGGGCCATTACAACTTATAACACACAATTAAACACATTAAACTACACAAAACGAGTCAACAATTTTAATTACACTATGTTATGATCCGGAGGAGGAAGAAACTGGTCCATTTGAACTGTAAAAGTTACTGACAAAGTCTGACAAAGTCTCTGCTGTCTCCTTCAATAGCAAACAGCTGGCGAATCTTGCTTTGTAGTGTAGATTATCGTTTTAATCATCAGAAAAATGACAGGAGCAAACACAGCACCGGATTGGCTATACTGTGAAGCTGTTGTGACAATGAACTTTAACCCTTTGATTCCCCACAGCAAAATCGCAATCATTCAGTGATTATCATCTTCACATCATCAGCCCCTTGATCCGTTTATTTGACTCGAATATTTTTCTAAAGAATCAATAGTTTTGAACACGGTGCACTTTTAGATTTAAACCTCAGCTGGATGTTTTTATTCACTTATTGCTGTTTTACACACTGCATGGAAGCTCTTTTTCAAAAACCCATAATACAGACTCTATAAAAGCATTGCATGCCTCTCAGATTGCATCTGCTAGAAATCATATGCTGATTTGGTGATGGGTAATCCATAATGGTCCTCATTTTTGTGCAAACTGGTGTATTTGTTCCTAATAGATGCATTTATTTCATAATGAAATCTTGTAGTAATTTAAAGACTTCTATATCAATTTCTCTTTTAATACTTATTCATTTATGTATGCATTAATTTATTCCTTAATTGTTTGTTCTTATAATTATTTTTGTATACTAACAATAGTTATTGACCCACATTTTTAATTAAGCAATCAAGCAAGCAAACAAACAAACAAACAAACACAAACAACTGAACTAACTTAATTCCTAAATAAACTAAATAAATATCTCACTGACTAAATATCTAACTAACTAACTAATTAAATATCTATCCATCCATCTATCTATCTAACTAACCATGCTGCATATTGTTATGGAAATATTTAGCAAAATGTTTATATATTTAATATACAGCAGTTTAAATAAATAAATAACTGACCACTTGAAAATTCTGTGCATGGGTGTTTATGAAATGTTTATACTTGCTTTCTTGTCTTCTACGATTTCTTAAAAAAAATAAAAAGAATCATCATAATGAAAAATGTTATAAGTTGCACAATTTTTAATTAATTGTACATATAATGGTAAATAAATAAATAAATAAATAAATAAATAAATAAATAATATTATGGAAAATATATGTTTACATATGTTTATTTATTTAATATACAGCAGTTTAAAAAAATCAATAAAAAATAATTGACCACTTGAAAATTCCCAGAGTGTGGGTTTTTATAAAATGTTAATATTTGCTTTATTATTTCTATATATTATTTCTTCTATGATTTCTTAATTGAAAAAAAAATCATCATAATGAAAAATTTAATCAGTTTGACAATGTATATATTTGTATTATTTGTACATACAGTTGAAGCCAGAATTATTAGCCCCGCTGTTTATTTTCTCCAATTTCTGTTTAAAAGAAAGAATATTTTTTCAACACATTTCTAAACATAATAGCTCATTTAATACATCTAATAACTCATCTCTAATAACTGATTTATTTTATCTTTGTCATGATGTCATGATGTCATAATTTGTCATAATAAAATAAAAAAATTATTTAATAAATAAAAATAATAAATACATTATAAATTCTATTCTATTCTATTCTATTCTATTCTATTCTATTAATTCATTATTTAATAAAAATAAATAAATAAATACATCTATTTAATTAAAATAATAAATAAAAATAAATAACTAAATATATTAAATATATTATATATATTAATTTAATTAAAATAATTAATTAATTATTTCATTCATTCATTAATAATAAAATAATAATAAATAAACAATAAAATAATACATAAATAAATACATGAATTATTTAATGAAAAAATAAATAATTTAATTATTCATTAATTTATAAAAATAATAAAAAATAAATTAATTAATTAATACACATAATAAATAAATAAATGTATTAATTGTTGTGTTTACATTTGTTTGCATAAATAATTTAGATAAAAGATTAAAAAGGTCAAGAAAATTTGTGAACCTACATGCTTATTATATAGACCTTGAAAAGTTTCTGAATTTATTCAGTCCTATAGTCAATATGCCAAAGAGTGATGTTGCTGCTGTCTCTATAGGGTTTTTGACTGCATTCAATACATGCTGAATAAAGTCATTATATTTACAGATGATTACACCATTAATTCAATAAATGTTTCTCCTCTTGCATGTCTTGCTCTGTTTCCAATCCCACGAATCGGCTGCTATAGAAAATAAATTGAACATGGACAGATACGCTTTTGATTTTCATTCCCTTATCAATGTCTAAATCACAATATTTACCTTTTTACCTTTGCTTTATTGCATCTGTGAGCTGTAGATTTTGTCTGTGACACCCGGTTGTTGTCATCAGCACTCAGTAATTTCCAGCACTCCGTGACCCTCTTCTGCATCATCCTGAAGCAAATCTGTTGATTTAATCCAGCATTTGAGTCTAGACCTCATTTCTAGACCTGATTTCAGCTGCGCTTCAGCTCTTCTGCTCTAAAGCTCTGCAGAAAAGAAGTACATGAACAATTATACATTCACAAACACATCATCCCGCATCTTGCTTTTCTTTCTCCTTGACCGACTGGACATTATTAGTTTCAACACGTAAAATCCTCCGACAGCTTCCGATGGTTTATTGCTTTCATAAAACTGGTGTACGTGTTTCCTCTCATGTTGTTTGTATATATTGCTGCAATTATGCTGGATACTAGGGTATTACAGTAAAACAGATGACAGTGTGTGGCTAATATTAGGTAAATATACCATAGTAATGGCTTAAATGTCAATAAGACATGAATACAAAAGTAAGTGCACTAAAAGGGGCCATAATAAACCATTTTACAGGTTGTAATTTAAGCCTCCTGTTTTCAGAATGAGTTTATAAAATTTCAGCTAAATATTTTTGTGGTTGCAAAAAAAAAAAAAGTGTTTCTTTAAATTCAAATTAGCTGCCGCTGCCCGTCTCTTTTCCAGAGGAAGGCAGAGTCTTTACAGCCTCAGTTACTCCAATCAGAATCAGAAAGAGCTTTATTGCCAGGTATGTTCACACATACTAGGAATTTGTTTTGGTGACAGAGCTTCTACAGTGCAACAGCATTACAGAGACAGGACAAAAAACAGATAATAAATATATTTAAAAAAATTGAAGTAGTGAGTGCAAATATACAGATACAACTATAATCAACCAAACATTGGCATGTGTTTTATAGCCTTATCAGATTAAACTCCTGATTTTCTTTTAAACACATGGATTATTCAGGAAGGATTATAGAAATGGAAAGAAAACAACACAACAAAACATCACAAAACAAAACAAAAACATCACAAAACAAAACAAAGCCACACAACGCAAAACAAACATCACAAAACAAAAGAAAAACAAAACAAAACAACGAAAACAACACAACAAGGAAAACAACACAAAACAAAAACGTCACAAAACAAAACCAAACAATGCAACACAACACAACACAAAACATCACAAAACAAAAAAAACATCACAAAACAACACAATGCAAAACAAACATCACAACACAAAAGAAAAACATCACAAAACAAAAGAAAAACATCACAAAACAAAAGAAAAACAAAACAACAAAAACAACACAACAACGAAAACAACACAAAACAACAAAACAAAACGAAATGAAACAAAATTAAACAAAACAATGAAAACAACACAAAACAAAAACAACACAAAACAACAAAAACAAAACACAACACAAAACAAAAACAACACAAAACAACAAAAACAAAACACAACACAAAACAAAACAAAACGAAAACAACACAAAACAAAAACAACACAAAACAACAAAAACAAAACACAACACAAAAACAACACAAAACAAAAACAACACAAAACAAAACCAAAGCAACGCAACACAACACAACACAACACAACACAACACAACACAACACAACACAACAAAAACAAAACAAAACGTCGTGAGGACATTGTGTTTTGTTTGGAAATAAAAATCGGGTTGTCATCAAAACCCAACGGCCTACATCAATGCCCAACGTCCAACCTAAGATCAACCAAATATAAAATGCTACAGCTTGACATTGTGTGGATGTTACCACTATGACGTCTATCACATGTTGGGTTTTGGTTGCCTCACCTGAAGAATAAAAGTCAGTATTTGATGTCAACACGGCGTTGGTTTAAGATGTTGGCTTGACAGTAATTTTGGTCACTTTCTAACACAACCTAAAATCAACCAAATACCAACATCATTTGATGTCGTTATTGGACGTCAAAATAATGTTGTCCTTAGACATTGACTAGACATTGGATTTTGGTCAGGTGGCATCACAACCTAAATCTTACCTAATATTAACGTCTTATGATGTTGTATGCCTGCTGGGCAATAACTAAATGCACAACACACATCCACAAATTATATGTACTATTCACTACTCTTCAGTACTTTTGATAGCGCTACTTTTTACTCATACTTTCAGTAATATTTACAACAGATAATTTTACTCTACTTGCACTACATTTTTAGGCAAGTAATGGTACTTTTACCGTGTGATTTTTCAGTACTCTTTCCACTACCAGTTATGATTCACCAAGGACCAATGCTTAAAAAAAACAAAACAAAATTATATATATATATATATATATATATATATATATATATATATATATATATATATATATATATATATATATATATATTTACACACACACACACACACCAACACACACACACTACTCTACACTACCTACATCTTACATGATGTGATAGTGAATAAATTAACAGTGTTTTTCTCCCCATTTTTAAAGTGAACTATCACTTTAATGAAACTATTCTCAGCCGATCTCCAGCATGCTAGCGATTGGAGAAATGATGTGGGTGTTTTTTGGCTCCATTTCTCTCTCTCACTCTTTCTGGATTGCAGCCGACTCGATGTCACGACGCACAGCCAATTACAGTCCCATACTGACTGTCCTACGCATCACCAAGGTGCCAACCTGCCAAAAACAAAAGGTGTGAGAAGCCTGAGCCTTTGCCAATCCTGAGCGAGATCTTTTCTAAGCGTTTTGTATTATTTATGTTGCTGTGAGCCTCTCAGTATAGTACTCACCGAGGCAGAACACATTCTAAAATTACTGAGCATCTAAACTAAAGGAAACGTGTTTCCAGACAGGTGGCTTTCCCAGCTGGTGCTTTGGAATGGGGTTCGGTACTTTTTTGCTGATGAAAAGAAAATCAACACTGACCCTATTTTATTGTTTTCAATTATTTTCTCTCATTCTCCCTGTTTACATTCATCCATCAACTGAATTATGAAGTGGTCAGTTACGTGATCTATTTACACATCCAATTTCAATTGATAAGGCAAAACATTGTAGGTAAATACACTCACCGGCCACGTTATTAGGTACACCTGTCCAACTGCTTGTTAACGCAAACTTCTATTCAGCCAATGACATGGCAGCGACTCAAGGCTTTGAGGCATGTAGACATGGACAAGATGATCTGCTGCAGTTCAAACCGAGCATCAGAATGGGGAAGAAAGGTGATTTAAGTGACGTTGAACGTGGCATGGTTGTTGGTGCCAGACGGGCTGGTCTGAGTATTTCAGAAACTGCTGATCTACTGGGATTTTCAGGCACAACCATCTCTAGGGTTTAGAGAGAATAGTCTGAAATGGCAAAAAACAAATGCCTTGTTGATGTCAGCGGTCAGAAGAAAAAGGCCAGACTGGTTCAAACTAATAGAAAGGCAACAGTAACTCAAATAAGCACTCGTTACAACCGAGATATGCAGAAGAGCATCTCTGAACACACAACACGTCCAACCTTGAGGCGGATGGGCAACAGCAGCAAAAGACCACACCGGGTCACTCCTGTCAGCTAAGAACAGGAAACTGAGGCTACAATTCACACAGGCTCACCAAAATTGGACAATAGAAGATAAACGTTGCCTGGTCTGATAAGTCTTGATTTCTGCTACAACATTCGGATGGTAGGGTCAGAATTTGGCGTCAACAACATGAAAGCATGGATCCATCCTGCCTTGTATCAATGATTTAGGCTGGTGATTGTGGTGTAATGGTGTGAGCATATTTTCCTGGCCCCTTTGGGCCCATTAGTACCAATTGAGCATCATGTCAACGCCACAGCCTACCTGAGTATCGTTGCTGACCATGCATATCCCTTTATGACCACAGTGTTCCAATCTTCTGACAACTGCTTCCAGCAGGATAACGCGCCATGTCATAAAGAGCGAATAATCTCAGACTGGTTTCTTGGAAATGACAATGAGTTCACTAAACTCAAATGGTCTCCACAGTCACCAGAGCTCAATTCAATAGAGTACCTTTGGGATGTGGTGGAACGGGAAATTTGTATCATAAATGTGCAGCCGACACAGCCTCTGAGGAATATTTCCAATGCATTGTTGAATCTATGCCATGAAGGATTAAGGCAGTTCTGAAGTCAAAAGGGGGTCCAACCAGGTTCTAGTACGGTGTACCTAATTAAGTTGCCAGTGAGTGTATGTTTAAGTGGAATTTTTGAGAAGAAAGTGTTTGTCATTTTTATTTTTTTTAATGAGCTCTTTTGTCTTAGCCATGACTGTCTATAAACCAACAGCAGAGAGTTTCTGTTTTTCACCTGTTGAGTTGATTAGTACAGCTGTTCCCAATCAATCACGGTAATAAGACTGTGACAGTTTGCAAAGGGTATGAATAGCTTTGAACATGCCACTTTTTTGTTCAGATGTAAATAAAAGCTGAGAACTTTTTTCCCATAATCATGCCTCTTGTACATCATCTTATTATCTTTTAGGAGAACCTTGTGTCATTTCCAAACAGAAAAAAAAACTTGATTAATAAAGTAACCAAGTTAAGAATCATTTCGGACTTGACAGCATATATTTGGTCACATTTATTCTCACATACCAAACCATTAACTAAGACTTTTATTTCAATAAACATTTAATTTGCCACTTATTAATTGTTAGTAAGGTAATAGTTGGGTTTGATTAGAGATGTAGAATAAGATCATACTTCATAAGTACTAATAAACTGTGTGTATAAACACAGATTTTAAGCCAGTTAGTTAATAGTAGGATTTGTTACTTAAACTAAGTTATGATCATATAAAGTTGCTATTAGCCCTCCTGTGAATTCTTTTTCTTTAAAAAATATTTTTAAAGAAGAAATTTCTCACAGTATTTGCTATAATGTTTTTTTTCTTCAGGAGAAAGTATTATTTGTTTGATTTCGGCTAGAAGCAAATCTGGTTTTATTATTATTATTTTAAAAACACTTTAAGGTCAAAAGTATTAGTCCCCTTAAGCAGTATTTTTTTTTCTTTCTATTTTCTACAGAACAAACCTTCATTATACAATGACTTGCCTAATTAACCCTGTTAAGCCTTTAAATGTCACTGTACGCTGAATACTAGTATCTTAAAAAATTAAATCTATAAAAACATCCAGTAAAATATTGTTTACTGCCATCATGTGAGGTTTCGTACACGAATTTCAGGAGGAGCACGCGCAGATGTTTCAGCATTAAATACATCATTGACCATTATTCTATTATCCAATCAGTTCTTGACCAAACCCCTATATATACCAAAGCTGTCTTACCTGCAGAATCTCATGACTTTAGCATCCCTCCACCACCCCAACACCTCACCTATTAAGCATTTCATTCCCGAGGGGAGCGTTCTGGGGCCGGGCTAGATACTTCGCTCGAATCCCAACTCCTCTCTATTCCCTGATAAGGGGAATAACACGAGATTGGGGTGTCTTCCCTGAGCTCAGAGCCCTCTCCCTGGACAGCATGCCAAATACGCCTTATTCTTAAACATCTGTAAGTGTGAACTCGTGAGGGCAAAGAAATCAGTTATTAGAAATGAGGTATTAAAACTATTATGTTTAGAAATGTGTTGAAATAAAAACATCTTTCGATTAAACAGAAATCAGGGAAACATATACAGGGGGGCTAATAATTCTGACTTCAACTATATATATTTATTTATAAATTTACAGACATCAATTATTTACTTTTGTTTTTAAATCTTTGAGCGTCACTCACTCTGTCATCTTTGTCATTGGAAGACCTCCATCTCTACTTGTTTATCAGTGAAAAGAAAAACTCATCGAAACCCTGTCAGTCCTGCAGCCGCTGACTGTTTCACCTGCAGGAGAATGAAGCTGAGCCCTCCAGCACTCTGATTGTTCTGGCTGTGCTGAATGTGTGTACGTCTGTGTGTGTGTGTGTGTGTTCAGCTTCACTTCATTCTCCACCACATGCTGAACTGAGTGAGTCAATGGAGGGATCAGTATGAGGCCGATGCACAGGCTGTGGCCACGGGTTTGTTAAACACTGGACTAGTGTACTTCTTCACACATTACGGTAACTCAGTCACAGCTGCTCCAGGACATGGGCTTTTCTTATGTGTGGGCTGCTGGTACAGATAACTGTCAAACTGTTTGCCAATTTTGAAGTACAGGCGGTTTTGTGTGTAATGTATTGATCTGATCTAAAGAATTAGGGCTGATCAGGCATTATTCCATCTTGTAATACTCTGCGCTATTGGTATATCTGTGTAGGTGTGCATATATGTACGCTCACTTTATTAGGTACACCTTTCTAGTACCAGGTTGGACTCTATTTTGCCTTCAGAACTGTCTTAATCCTTTGTGGCATAGATTAAACAAGATACTGGAAATATTCCTCAGAGATTTTGGTCCATATTGACATGATAGCATCACGCAGTTTCTGCAGATTTGTCGGCTGCACATCCATGATGTAAATCTCCCGTTCCACTTAATCCCAAAGGTGCTCTATTGGATTTAGATATGGTGGAGATACTGTGGAGGCCATACTGTGGAGGCCATTTGAGTTCAGTGAACTCCTTGTAACATTCAAGAAACCAGTCTGAGAGGACTCGTGTTTTATGACATGGTGCGCTATCCTGCTGGTAGTAGCCATCGGAAGATGGGTACACTGTGGTCATAAAGGGATGGACATGGTCAGCAACAATACTCAGGTAGGCTGTGGCGTTGACACGATGTCCAATTGGTACTAACTGGACCAAAGTGTGCCAAGAAAATATCCCCCACGCTATTACACTACCACCACCAGCCTGTACTGTTGATACACGGCAGGATGGATCCATGCTTTCATGTTGTTGACACCCTATTCTGACCCTACCATCCAGATGTTGCAGCAGAAATTAGGTCCAAAAGGGGGCCCAACCCGGTACTAGTAAGGTGTACCTAATAAAGTGGCCGGTGAGTGCATATCACATACATTTATAAAAGAGTCAAGTAATAAACGAAAGTTCATCAACAAAATCCACCTAAATCACTAACCAAAACACTTACCAGAAAACAAGAAATGTCAAAATATATTACTATTGATAAATATTTATGTATTTATGGCCCACCCTGAGGACTACATCTCACTTGAAATGCTTTCTACACAGAGCCTTGATGAAGAAAGACAGCACAACACACAATAAAATCTGCTATGTTCTCCAAATAAATGTCAGAGATGTATTGAAAGGTCAGTGTGTTGTTTAAGAAATGGTTCGTGAAATTTAAATCACAGTTGCTGCAAAAAATATCGTTCTGAGCAGACATGTCATGGGCACTTCAAAATACTGTGAATATTCAATTATTATTTCAGTTTTTAGAAAGAATATTCAGTTTGTTATGTTCATCACTGCACCAAACACTTGAAAACTTAATAGGTTACTCATTTTCCAAACACACAGTTGAGTCAGAATTATTAGCCCCCCTCAATTATTAGCCAACCTGTTTATTTTTTTCCCCAATTTCGGTTTAACGGAGAGATTTCTTCAACACATTTCTAAACATTATAGTTTTAATAACTCATTCCTAATAACTGATTTATTTTATCTTTGCCATGATGACAGTAAATAATATTTGACTAGATGTTTTTCAAGACACTTCTATACAGCTTAAAGTGACATTTAAAGGCTTAACTAGGTTAATTAGGTTACCTAGGCAGGTTAGGGTAATCAGGCGAATTATTGTATAATGATGGTTTGCTCTGTAGACTTTCGAACAAATTATGGGGTCAATAATTTTGACCCTAAAATGGATTTTAAAAAATTAAAAACTGCTTTTATTCTAGCCGAAATAAATCAAACAAGACTTTCTCCAGAAGAAAAAATATTATCAGACATACTGTGAAAATGTCCTTGCTCTGTTAAACATTATTTGGGAAATATTTAAAGAAGAAGAAAAAAATAATCAAAGGGGGGCTAATAATTTAACTGCTTTGACATGACTACTGAAACTCATATCTGAAGTGAAGGTCATCAGTTCACTGCACTTCACCGTTGTTCACCAAATGCAAACACAGATACAGGGACACTGGAACGTTTTAAAGCCACGTAGATCAGTCGATCCATCAGCGAACCACTCGTATGTCAACTCACAGACAGACCTCATTAATAAAATAAACAAACAAACAACAACTTGGATTGGAATCGACTGGAAAAAAGTGATCTAAACCTAAGATGCCTTGAGGGTGAGTAAATCATGGGATAATTTTCATTTTTGGGTGATGTAATTCTTTATCTTATTCATCAATAATGTGATGACATTGTATATCATGATAAAAGATTCATCAATTATTGCAACAAAAAATCTGATGGCATAACATCAATACAATCTGACAACCCTCCCGTTTTTCCCCCAGGATTCCCCTGTATTTTACAATTGTATCCCGCTGTCATCCCGTAAAGGTATTTTCCCGTATTTCTCCTCTATTTTTAATCTTTCTATAAAGGGTAACAACAAACATTAAAGAGCCGATCCTCCCTATATGCAACCCATACTGCCGAACCACCAGGGGACGCCCCTTGCTCTTAAACGTGAATCTGTTCTGTGCTCTCATTTTATTTAGGCATGAAAACACTTTCAAATAAATATCTAAAAAGAGGCTGGATTCCCTTCATTTTGGTTATGGGCGATGTTGCCCCTCCTATGCAATCTTCAAAACAGTCAGGTTATGACTGTCAGATGCGCTACATAGTGATAAATAGACGCTGTTTTCCAAACTAATTCAGTAACCGCGATTTGAAGCAGAGCAAAAGTGGACACTTTGGGTTTTGGGTGCGTGTTTGAACAGACATATACACATAAAAATAATAATAATAATAAATGGAGTTAATGAATTAACAAAGTTCAGTAGCTGGGCCATGCCTAAACCAATCAGCTTCCCTCGTCTACTATTTAGAGGAAGTGGACCCTCCCTAAACCGTTTGTCTCAGCTTCTCGTACCCTCCCAACCAAATTTCCCTCTAAAACTCATCCCCTACACCCCCCTCCCCTCCCTATACCTCTTAACATCCCTCTCTTCTTCCAGAGGCTGCATCGGGGGGGTCTTCTAAAGGTTCCACTTTAACCTACGAGACAAAGCCCCCACTCTGAGTCTCCCTGGACAAGACTTCCTGATCAGCCAGTTCAAGGATCATCCATACTTCTCTTCTCAATCTTTATAACCATTACTTACTTCTCCCAAACAACTAGTAATAAAGTTTCTCAAGCAACGGTTATAGCGTGGTCCTTGATAGTGAATAATAACTAAACATGTCGATTTTAGTGAGTTTTCTTTCAAACACAACAAACTTTGTCTTAAATGAGCATAACAAATTTGGATAGCAATCGAATTATAGATCTGTGCAGTTTTAAAGTGACACCTCTGATATTTAATGTAATCAAATGAAAAATCTAAATGAGAGTTTCATTCGCTGCTCTTTAATCAGAATGCCTAAATTATACAGTGATGAAAAGGTTAATGAGATCTGATAACTTGATTCAATCCCTTATTTTCACATCTTAATGTTGACAGGTATGGTCACAATAGCCAAAACTGTGTGACCAACACAACTCAACCGAAACAAACTTTAGCTTAAAATGAAAAACAATCAACACATTACACTCGCCAATTCTAAAAACCCTCATCACAGCTTGTCTCCATTTTTTCTCCACCTCCTTGTCTTCAATCCTCTCATGTTTACTCATTTCCTCTCAGATGACATGATTCCCGCTTTTACTCTGCCAGTCAAATCCCGGCGTCATTACTGAATGGAGACTGGAGCGAATCGCGGCTAATTGTTTCTGCACACATCAGAGTGGCGATCGCACACATTAAAGCGGCTCCGGCTCTGTAATGAGAACAATGCACAGATCTGCCTCATGTCGAGTCATAAGAATTATGCTAATAGCCAAAATGATGAGTTTAGAGAGAAAAGAGCAGACAGAAATCGACGCACAACAGTGCAATTCAAGAGAAAAGGCCTGTTTTGACAACATAATTACTTATTAATCTTAAACTGCTTATTGCCAGTCAGATGCGACAAAGAACAGGACAGAAACGAGAGAGAGAGAGAGAGAGAGAGAGAGAGAGAGAGAGAGAGAGAGAGAGAGAGAGAGAGAGAGAGATTACGATTTTTTTGTTGTTGAGTTTTGACTCAAGTTACCCACATACAATGAGACAGACTTCACTGCAACCCGCAGCTTGACAATCGTCTACACCTCCCCTACCCTAAATCCAACTGTCACAGTAGCATGGGCATTACGTTAGTAGGCAGTACAAGGTCCACTATGCAGTTGACAATCGTCTACACCTCCCCTACCCTAAACCCAACCGTCACAGTAGCATGAGCGCTACCTTAGTGGGTGGTACAAGGTCCACTACGTAGTTGATGATTGCCTACACCTCACCTACCCTAAACAAAACCGTCACAGTAGCATGGGCGCTACCTTAGTGGGTGGTACAAGGTCCACTACGTAGTTGACGATCGCCTACACCTCCCCTACCCTAAACCCAACCGTCACAGTAGCATGAGCGTTACCTTAGTGGGCAGTACAAGGTCCACTACATAGTTGACGATCGCCTACACCTCCTCCTACCCTATACCCAACCGTCACAGTAGCATGGGTGCTACCTTAGTGGGCGGTACAAGATCTATTACGTAGTTGACGATTGTCTACACCTCCCTACCCTAAACCCAACTGTCACAGTAGCATGAGCATTACCTTAGTGGGCGGTACAAGGTCCACTACATAGTTGACGATTGCCAACACCTCCTCTTACCCTAAACCCAACTGTCACAGTAGCATGAGCATTACCTTAGTAGGCGGTACAAGGTCCACTACGTAGTTGACGATTGCCTACACCTCCCCCTACCCTATACCCAACTGTCACAGTAGCATGAGCATTACCTTAGTGGGCGGTACAAGGTCCACTACATAGTTGATGATTGCCAACACCTCCCCTTACCCTAAACCCAACTGTCACAGTAGCATGAGCGTGATCTTAGTGGGCGGTACAAGGTCCACTATGTACTTGACGATCGCCTACACCTCCCCCTACCCTATACCCAACCGTCACAGTAGCATGGGCGCTACTTTAGTGGGCGGTACAAGGTCCACTACGTAGTTGACGATCGCCTACACCTCCCCTACCCTAAATCCAACTGTCACAGTAAAATGAGCGTTACCTTAGTGGGCGGTACAAGGTCCACTACGTAGTTGACGATTGAAAAAACACCTCCCCCTACCCAATACCCAACCGTCACAGTAGTATGGGCGCTACCTTACCTTAGTGGGCGGTACAAGGTCCACTTTGTACTTGACGATCGCCTACACCTCCCCCTACCCTATACAAAACCGTCACAGTAGCATGGGCGCTACCTTAGTGGGCGGTACAAGGTCCACTATGCAGTTGACAATCGTCTACACCTCCCCTACCCTAAACCCAACCGTCACAGTAGCATGAGCGCTACCTTAGTGGGTGGTACAAGGTCCACTACGTAGTTGATGATTGCCTACACCTCACCTACCCTAAACAAAACCGTCACAGTAGCATGGGCGCTACCTTAGTGGGTGGTACAAGGTCCACTACGTAGTTGACGATCGCCTACACCTCCCCTACCCTAAACCCAACCGTCACAGTAGCATGAGCGTTACCTTAGTGGGCAGTACAAGGTCCACTACATAGTTGACGATCGCCTACACCTCCTCCTACCCTATACCCAACCGTCACAGTAGCATGGGTGCTACCTTAGTGGGCGGTACAAGATCTATTACGTAGTTGACGATTGTCTACACCTCCCTACCCTAAACCCAACTGTCACAGTAGCATGAGCATTACCTTAGTGGGCGGTACAAGGTCCACTACATAGTTGACGATTGCCAACACCTCCTCTTACCCTAAACCCAACTGTCACAGTAGCATGAGCATTACCTTAGTAGGCGGTACAAGGTCCACTACGTAGTTGACGATTGCCTACACCTCCCCCTACCCTATACCCAACTGTCACAGTAGCATGAGCATTACCTTAGTGGGCGGTACAAGGTCCACTACATAGTTGATGATTGCCAACACCCTCCCCTTACCCTAAACCCAACTGTCACAGTAGCATGAGCGTGATCTTAGTGGGCGGTACAAGGTCCACTATGTACTTGACGATCGCCTACACCTCCCCCTACCCTATACCCAACCGTCACAGTAGCATGGGCGCTACTTTAGTGGGCGGTACAAGGTCCACTACGTAGTTGACGATCGCCTACACCTCCCCTACCCTAAATCCAACTGTCACAGTAAAATGAGCGTTACCTTAGTGGGCGGTACAAGGTCCACTACGTAGTTGACGATTGAAAAAACACCTCCCCCTACCCAATACCCAACCGTCACAGTAGTATGGGCGCTACCTTACCTTAGTGGGCGGTACAAGGTCCACTTTGTACTTGACGATCGCCTACACCTCCCCCTACCCTATACAAAACCGTCACAGTAGCATGGGCGCTACCTTAGTGGGCGGTACAAGGTCCACTACGTAGTTGACGATCGCCTACACCTCCCCTACCCTAAATCTAACTGTCACAGTAGAATGAGCGTTACCTTAGTGGGCGGTACAAGGTCCACTACGTAGTTGACGATTGAAAAAACACCTCCCCCTACCCAATACCCAACCGTCACAGTAGTATGGGCGCTACCTTACCTTAGTGGGCGGTACAAGGTCCACTTTGTAGTTGACGATCGCCAACACCTCCCCCTACCCTATATCCAACCGTCACAGTAGCATGGGAACTACCTTACCTTAGTAGGTGCTACAAGGTCCACTATGTGGTTTACGATCCCCAACACCTCCCCCTACCCTATATCCAACTATCACAGTAGCATGGGCATTACCTTAGTGGGCGGTACAAGATCCACTATGTAGTTGACGATTGCCTACACCTCCCCTACCCTATATCCAACGTCACAGTAGCATGGGAACTACCTTACCTTAGTAGGTGCTACAAGGTCCACTATGTGGTTTACGATCCCCAACACCTCCCCCTACCCTATATCCAACTATCACAGTAGCATGGGCATTACCTTAGTGGGCGGTACAAGATCCACTATGTAGTTGACGATTGCCTACACCTCCCCTACCCTATATCCAACGTCACAGTAGCATGGGAACTACCTTACCTTAGTAGGTGCTACAAGGTCCACTATGTGGTTTACGATCCCCAACACCTCCCCCTACCCTATATCCAACTATCACAGTAGCATGGGCATTACCTTAGTGGGCGGTACAAGATCCACTATGTAGTTGACGATTGCCTACACCTCCCCTCCCCTATATCCAACCGTCACAGTAGCATGGGAACTACCTTAACTTAGTAGGTGGTACAAGATCCACTATGTAGTTGACGATCACCTACACCTCGTCCTACTCTACACCCAACCGTCACAGAAGCATGGGCGCTACCTTAGTGGGTGGTATCTTCAGGAGGGCTAATAATTCTGACTTCAACTCTAGGCATCCATACTGGTGATACTAATTTGTACATTTATTCATTATCAGACACTTTTGTCCAATGCGCTGATGTTGATATTACCCATCATCTCTATTGCCAGACTGACTTGCTTCAAAGAATACACACGAATAGAATACACAAGACATGTCACTCGTATAGTTTTGAATGGGGAAAAGTGTAACGGTCAATATGGTGAGTAAAGCCCCGCCTACTAGTACAGGAGCCAATCAGTGATCAGTTTAGACTGACGATTCTTCGGGGGCGAATCTCAGATCAGACGTGTGCTTTTTATGACAGTTTTGTATGGTCAACAAAGGTTCTGGAATCTCAGCAAATACTTGCTTCAAAGAAGAAATATATCAACATAAAGCAACATATATCAACAACACTGAAATCTGTGCTTTTAAATGAACCCACTACACTTGAAAACAAAAGTTTTTTGGTTTTGTCATCTTTATGAAACAAATGAAAGGTACAGTCCATCCTGTCAAATATCACATGACAGCAACTACTCGAACGCCCACAAACCTGTAAATAAAGAGTCGCTGTCATTTCTGGAGATCTGTGTAAATGTTATGATGAAGTAACCCAGGACTGCACCTGACGTACGTGTGTGTGTGTGCGTATGTGTGCGTGTGTGTGTGTGTGTGTGTATGAAATATGTTGTAGAGCAGGGGTGATTAGCGCAGTACAAACGCCGCTTGATACGGACCACGAGAGCTGGTAATAAAAGCTCGTAACTGATGGAAAAATCTCAATTAAACTTAACGAAGGCAGCCAAACATCTGGACATCATGTTTTAATTGACAGTTTGGTGTGGCAACAGATTGTGGCATCACACTCTCACACACACCGGCTGTGTTAATCATACAGGACTTAAGAATAATCATTGACTGAAATAGAAGCCATTGTTTACTTCAGATGTTAGCATTAAATCAGTAAACAACTAACTAACTAAATAAATAAATAAATAAATAAACAAACAGACAGACAGAAAAAAAAAAATTAAATTGAACAAATAAATAAACAGACAGACAGACAGAAACAAACAAATAAATAAATAAATAAAATGAAGAAATGAATGAAGAAATAAACAGACAGACAGAAATAAACAAACAAACAAACAGACAGAGACAGAAACAAACAAATAAATCAAATGAAATAATGAATAAATAAATAAACAAACAAACATACAGATAGACAGACAAATAAATAAATAAATAAATAAATAAAGTAAGTAAGTAAGTAAGTAAGTAAGTAAGTAAGTAAGTAAGGGACGGATGGACGAACGGACAGATAAACAGACAGACAGGCAGACAGAAACAAACAAACAAACAAACAAATACATAAATATATAAAATTTATAAATGAATGAAAAAATAAACAGACATATATATAAAATAAATAAATAAATAAACAGACAGACAGAAACAAACAAAAAATTTAAATTAATAAATGAATGAAGAAATAAACAAACAGACAGATAGACAGACAGACAAATAAATAAAAAAACAAAAGAATGAATGAATGAATGAATGAATAAATGAATGAATGAATGCAGGAACAGACGGATGGACAAATAGACAGACACAAACAAACAAACAAACAAACAAACAAAAACATAAATAAATAAAATACACAAATTAATGAATGAATAAATAAATAAACCGACAGAAATACATTTATAAATAAATAAACAGACAAAGAGACAGAAACAAACAAATAAATAAAAAGAATAAATGAATAAATAAATAGACAGATAGACATAAATAAATAAATAAATAAATAAATAAATAAATAAATAATTAAAAAAATAAACGAAGGAATGGTCAAACAGACGGTCAGATTGACATGAATAAATGAAGGATGGAAGGAAGGAAGGAAGGAAGGAAGGAAGGAAGGAACAAACGAACGAAGGAACGACGAAAGGTCGGACGGATGGACGAACGGACAGAAACAAGTAAACAAACAAACAAACAAATAAATAAAATGAATAAATGAATGAATAAATGATTTCTTATAAATAAATAATACATAATTGAATACATTTTTTCCTCAAAAGATTAATAAGCACACATAAAAGAAAGGAATAAATTAATAAAATATTTAATCACCATAAAATAAAAGAAGAATGTAAATGTAAAAGAATAAAATGGTATTACAACAATCACAAGTTTCAACTGAATAACATCAATAAATAATAAAGTGCTTCAATATAATTAAAAATAACACAATCCTCAACACATTTATAAAGAATATATCTTTTTTAAAACAAATATAAATATTAATAAAAAAAATGACATGAAATAACATGAATGACTTATTTATTTTATGTCGATGTTCCCTTAAATAAAACAGATATTTTATTTATTTATTTTTTTTTTTTTTTGATGGTGGTGGTGGGGTGTGTCAGTGACATTTAAAACCAAATATAATAAACTTTAATGTCCTTTAATCACTCCTCGTGTTAAAAGTTCACCTGTCTCCTAAATTATTATATGGAGGAAATTTCATCAGAAATAACAAAGGAGAACGGAAAGATCCTGAGAGGAATTAATGTTGACTCTTTCGCTTCATGTGATCTTGCTGTTGAGCATAACTAATTATAATTTCATTTCTCCCCGTCTGTGCCCCATGTGAATTTATTTCGAAAGCGCATTTGCATCTCAGAGCAAAATAAACCCGCAAAACATCAAACTCCTTTTTGTTTAACTCAAAGGCACATTTTCCTGTCGATTAGTCTACAGTCTTCATTGTCTCTGGACCACCGAAGAAAAAAAAAACACATTCAGATTCCAGTCACGGATTAACAGCAAAGTTAAGTAAAGTTATCCTTTTGATCCAAAACTAGAAGTGTTATGCTTTATCATTCGCAGATGGGGATTAAGAGGCATTAGGAGTGTTTTTTTTCTCAGGATTAGTTGAAGCATTCGATTCTGCTCCTGCATTTGTTCTGTTCGTTTACGCTAATATCCCAAGAGGTCAGTCCTAAAGGAGTATAAGGTCACTTTCTGTCCCAAAGCCCCTCATTCCCCCATTTCTGATGGCTGATATGCGGGTTTGTTGGTTTTTCATTTCTGCTGAAATGGCTGGAGAGAAAAAAAAAATGTGTGTACAGTAAGACTATTGGGTCAAAAGGTAAATTTAGTTTCTTTGATTGATTGATTTAGGGGGAATATTGCTTTAAGGGAGGATAGCATTCCTGTTTGCTCTCCTTCTATTGTCATTTCTGCACAATATCTTAATCTTTTTTTAATACTTGGTCTATTCGGTGGCAGCTGGTGGGAAATATTCTAGGGAAAGCTGTACCACATCCATTAATTTGAGCAAACAGTTGCTTGAATGATTATGATTGATGTTTAAATCATGTCATTTAATGCCAAGCTGCGAAAGAAAAGGGATTAGAAGACAAAAATTTAAAAAAAGAGAAAAAAAGTGGAGTATTTGAGTGTCTGGAACATTTTTCAAATATACACATTAATGTGTAATCATTTATTGTGTTTTTATCGAAACTGTATTTTTGTTTCCTAAGCATTTCTGAGAGAAAAAAAAATACATTATTAACTGTTGCATAAAAACATAAATAAAAACTAAACTAACTATTATTATTTTGTATTAGAAGAAAAAATATTACACGAAGAAACAATGCATCATAAAAAAAAAGACTTTCTGATCGTTTTGGGTGTTGGAGGAAAACTATGCAGAGCTGCGGCCCTCCAGGAATCCAGTTTGAGACCCATGGTCTTGAACAGTGTTTCCCAACCCTGTTCCTTGAGGCACACCAACAGTATGTATTTTGGATGTCTCCCTTATCTGAACCATTCATTTCAGGTTTTGGAGTCTTCCAATGTTCTGATGAGTTGATTCAGGTGTGTTTGATTAGGGAGAGGTTGAAAATGTGTACTGCTGGTGTGCCTCCAGGAACAGGGTTGGGAAACACTGGTCTAGAACATTTTTTAAATAGACATACTAATGTGTACACATTACATTTCTTTATTGAAATGGTATTTGTTTTCCACAAGCCTTTTTGAGGGTGAATAAATACAATATTAACTGATGTAAATAAATTAAATAAAAACATAAATAAAAATTATTAAAAAAAAAAAAAAAAAGACTCTCATTAATTTGATTTTCGGCTTAGTCCCTTTATAAATCTGGAGTCGCCACAGCGGAATAAACCAAAAACTTATCTAGCATTTGTTTTGCGCAGCTGCTGCCCTTTCAGCTGCAACCCATCACTGGGAAACATCCATACACACTCATTCACACACATACACTACGGATAAATTAGCTTACCCAATTAACCTATACCACATGTGTTTGGACTTGTGGGGGAAACCGGAGCACCCGGAGGAAACCCACGTCAACACGAGGAGATCATGCAAACTCCATACAGAAATGTCAACTGACCCAGCCAGGGCTCCAACCAGCGACCTACTTGCTGTAAGGCGATTGTGCTACCCACTGCGCCGTGCAGCCCAAAACGCCCTGCAGGTAAATAAATACATTATGAACTGTACAAATAAACTTTTAAAGAAAAAAAACTAAACTCTGTATGTCATAATTCTATTTAGTATTCTTTTACTATCAGTATTCACAGACTACTGTATAAATACTGTATAACTGTATAGCATATCAGCTAAAATTTCACTCATTATTAAACTACCTTCAATATGTGCAGCCATATAAAAATGTGCAAATGCAAAAATACAAGGTTAAAAATACAAGTATTATCTGTCAAATCTGTCATCCACTCAAACTGGACCAAAACCGCAATAATATCTTATGGTCCGAACCCAGCATTATTCAAATATAGAATTTAATTGACACTTTTTGGGATATTCATTGCTGCTATATGCTCATTTCTGCTTGTGCTTCTTGCTACTTAAAGTATGAGGTAGAATATTTTTGCAAATCCTACTCCAATGGGTCTCGTTTGGTGGAGTTTTGGAGATCCATAAACAACAGTGTGCTCTGCAATAAATGCAAGCAGGTTGCCTTTGGGACTTTTGAATCCCTTTATGAAACAAGAAGACTCTTCTCCTGGATGCTTGCTGTATGTTTAAAACAAGCTTCAGCATGGTCTATGGGCACTCTGCAGATCTCTTGCACGCCCCCATACTGAATGTAACCCCAAACCATAATTTTTCCTTCACCAAACTTGACTGATTTTATGAGAATCTTGGCTCCATGCTGGTTCCAGTAGGTCTTTTGCAGTATTTGTGATGATTGGGATGCAGATCAACAGATGATTCATCAGAAAAGTCTACCTTCAGACACTTTTCCAAATGAAGTCAAGTTATTACTTGTTGCTCTCACAACTAGAATCGACGACAAGACTTTTGCCAGGTAGTGTACAGCAGTGGCTCCCAACCTTTTTTGCCTGAGACCCCCTTTTACCCTGGAAAATATTGTAAGGCCCCCCTCCACATTTAATGATATTATTGCTAATTTAAGTTTGCAGTAGTTTTGTCAAAAAAGACGGTGTGTTAACTCTGTATCTAGATAGGTTTACGCATAAATAATAGCCTAATGTAAAATATAAAAGCAAAAGATCAATAGGCCATTTGTATTGGGTACACCTTGTGGTATTGAGGATGAGTCGTCTGCAAATGTCTTATTAATTTAAACAGCCTCAAGCAGTCGTTAGCAAGTACTTCGGCGCAGATAATGAACTGTGGCTGGGTCTCTTTGTTTCGAAATAAATTGAAATAAAACCACTATTCAGGTAACTATCTTGGTGTTACAAGTATTGCTAGCGCTGTGACCCGAAATGTTTGGAGCTTCCTCACCTGAGTCCAGACTGCTTGGGTCATTACTACTAGCTGCTGAAGGCGAATCAGTGAGACTCTTTTTTTGAGGAGTGTGAACTACAAATTTTGTCCAATTTTTTGGTCAGCCTGGGGGATCAAATGAACTAAGACAAAATGATCGTTTTCCTAATTGTCCACTGCTAACAATTTTTCAAAATATGACGCAACCTTGCTGCTTGCTGAGGCCCCCTTGTGGGCCGGGACCCCTCTGTTGGGAACTGCTGGTGTACAGTACAATCTCAAGTTGTGTTTACACAAATCTGTTTTTATTTAAAAATAAAAAAGGGTTTCAGAATGAAAATGCTTGTCTTCCACACTGTTGTTTTTACGGTGTTTCAGATCTCCATCCACACATTACAAATATTTTAATGTCGTTACAGCTGTTTTTGGATGAACCAATGGACATAAGAGTCTCTCTATATATCTGGGACTGAATTAACAAAATGTCTTAAGTATAAAAGGCTCAATTTTAACTTGAATCTTAAAAACAATGGATGTTCCAATGCTTAATTTAGGACTCTAGGAGAATTTCACTAATTATTTGTTTATATTTAGATTGTGTTTTCCTAATATGTTTGTTAACCAACACTATCTGACAGAAGTCTTGTCTTGATCCCAGTTGTACGAGCAACAAATAATCACTTGACTTCTAGTTGATCATTTGGAAAAGTGGCAGAAGGTCGATTTTTCTGATGAATCATCTGTTGATCTGCATCCCAATCATCACAAATACTGCAGAAGACATATTGGAACACATATGGACCCAAGATTCTCGCAGAAATCAGTCAAGTTTGGTGAAGGAAAAATCATGGTTTGGGGCTACATTCAGTATGGTGGTGAGCGAGAGATCTGCAGAGTGGATGGCAACATCAACAGCCTGAGGTATCAAGACATTTGTGCTGCCCATTACATTACAAACCACAGGAGAGGGCAAATTCTTTAGCAGGATAGCGCTCCTTCTCATACTTCAGCCTCCACATCAATGTTCCTGAAAGCAAAGAAGGTCAAGGTTCTCCAGAATTGGCCAGCCTAGTCACCAGAGATGAATATTATTGAGCATGTCTGGTGTATGATGGAGGAGGAGGCATTGAAGATGAATCCAAAGAATCTTGATGAACTCTGGGAGTCCTGCAAGAACGCTTTCTTTGCCATTCCAGATGACTTTATTAATAAGTGATTTGAGTCACTGCAGAGATGTATAGATGCAGTCCTCCAAGCTCATGGGAGACACAATATTCATTCTGTTTCCACTGCACCATGATTTTATATTCTATTCTGGACATTATTTCTGTTAAGTGACAAGAGTTTGGTCTAAGCAAAGTCAGACTTTACTGTCCTAATGAAATAATTCTAAATCAAGGCATGATCATATTTTATTTTAGTCAAAATAAGAGTAATCTAGAGGCCTTTGCCTTTCATATAAGCCACTTCTGATACCAAATGAACTAGAAGTTATTATTTATTGTTCTAAAACTTGGATAGGCAACAAGACTTTACTTGGTAGTGTATAATAAATGATCAGTGGGACATTTTGAGGTAAAACTTCCCAGACTCATTCTGAGGAACCAGACATTTATTTTACTGTACATCTTATAAAATCATGCCACTTATATCACTGTGAAGGTGTGCTAGAAGTTGTGCAGGAGGTCAACAACGTCAGATAATCTTGAGGATCTGGTAGACTCATAGACTGACTACAAACTACTCTCCTGTTCTCTCAGCCACCCTCTCTCCTTCCTAAATCTCCTTTCTGTGCCAGGTAGCTGATGGCAGCTCGTGACGCTGTGTGAGCTCCATCTGTTTGGCGCTCTGCTGGTGACAAACTGAGAGAAACCAAGGCCTAGTCAGTAGCTGTGGGTTGCATTGCAGTGTGGTGGAACCAATCGGCACCCTCCCACAGAACCCCCCCGGGGGAAACCCTTCAACACGCCCAGCCCACCACCTCAAACATACAGCCAACCCTGACTTTGAGAACACAAACACAACAATCCAGGGCAGCAGAAAATAAAATAGAAATGAAGGATTCGAGGTGAATAAACTGAACAGATCAAAGCATTAAAGGAGAAATTCAGGCAAAAAAAAACAAGAAGCCCACTATTATTTACTAAAGTCGTTCCAAAAAGTTGGCGAGCACAAATTTATGAGGAACTTTTTTTCCCACGTATGTCAATGATCCAAAAGCCAGCATAAAATCTGTTCAGAAGATTTGCACACTACATTTGGGGTTCATACAACAGCTTTGTGTGAGGAACAGACTGAAATTGAATTCATTAATCACTCATGGTGATGTTCTTCAGCTTTAAAAACTGATTCCCCATTACACATTTATAAATGTTCATTAAGTAAATTAATTGCATTTCGTTGCCTTGTACTTGTACATGTGTGATAACAATAAATTGAATCTAATCTAATCTAATCTAATAGTAGGAATAAAATGTGACTAGCAAAGAAGAGGTTAAATTGCCAACGCAATAGCCAACACGAAAGCCAAATTTATCAACATATTGATCATTATTGTCATTACAGTTATTACATCCCATTTATAAACCTTTACTCACAGTGCATACACTGTAAAAAATAAAATCACCATTTGTTCAGCACACTCTACTTTTTCTGTCATATATACGAAGAATTGTTTGACTGAGTTTTCTGGACAAGCATTTTTGTGTTGAACAGGAACATTGATATTTAAATAATATGCGTATGTGTGATGTGACGATCGAAAACTACGTTTGTTTATCTGTTGCTTGTAAGAGGGTTGACACAGTGGCGCAGTTGGTAGCACAGTCGCCTCACAGCAAGAAGGTTGCTGGTTCGAGACCCGGCTGGGTCAATTGGCATCCTTGTGTTCAGGTGGGTTTCCTCCGGGTGCTCCGGTTTCCCCCACAGTCCAAAGACATGCGGTACAGGTGTCTGAATGTGAATGGGTGTTTCCCAGTACTGGGTTGCAGTTGGAAGGGCAGCCGCTGTGTAAAACATATGCTGAATAAGTTGGCAGTTCATTCCGCTGTGGAAATGTAATTTTTAAGTAAAATAGTTTAAAACTGGTTGATATGCTAACTAGTACTAATTATTTAGCAAATTTGAAAAAGAAAAGTCATCCAGTGAACAGAAAAAAATTAATTGACTGAATGGCAGTTGATGTGACAAGAATATCTTTGTTAGTACTATATAATAATCAACATTGCATGAATAAACAAAATTATGTTAGCTGAACAAAATATCGTTACTGAGATAAACTAAAAAACTACGGTGGCCGGGAAGTGCAAAACAATATTACAAAGCTCGAGACAAATTTACATTTTGATGTTTTTAACCTATCATAAGACACAATTACATAGGAAAACTATTTTACCAAGAACAAAACAAAAAAAAATAACAAAACCCAAACACTTTTACAAGTCCCGAAACAAATTTACAATTACACAGATTCCTTACGGAAAGGGAATGTCCCACACACCGGATGTGACGTAGTATGTATCACACACCGGAAAATATCAGGTCGTGTGTGACTTTGTAGACACAGGTTAACACGTCTACAACAATAAAAGTCATGGTTTTATCAACTACGATAAAACATTGTTTTGTCATTTAGAGCTATTCTGAGAAAATATCAGCGTGAGAGTATGTAGACACAAGTAAACGCAAGTACATGGAAACAATCACAGCACAACATATGTTGACTGATAAAGATATCGAAACCGACCTCACCATGTAGACCTGGATAGCTCAGTTAGATAGGTCGGTTGATACCTGCGCTGAATCTTTTGACCAGGGTCCGAATCCCATTGATAACATGCCAATTATAATTATTTATTTACATTAATTTTGGTTATATACTGTTATGCTACAGAAATATTAAAATCAATAATGTTTACACTGACACCCAGTAATAAGAATCTTTATTTGGCATGTTTTGTTGCTGTGAAAAAGTGACGAATCTGCAAAAGTGAATAATTTATATCACCAGTTAACACGGACACCAGTTAAACCGTAACACCGGCTTCATTCGGTTTACTATTAAGAGTCCTCAAGCAGATGTTTACACCGTGTACACTTGATATCAAGCCCACGATTACAGCGTACGAGTGGCCCTCGTTAAAATATGGAACACAATGATGGAGTGATGCCCAGTTGGTGGAATGAACTCCCTAACTACATCAGAACAGCAGAGTCACTTGCTGTCTTCAAGAAATGACTAAAAACTCAACTATTTAGTCTCCACTTTCCTTCCTAATCTGTAACTGCCTCTCTCTCTCTCTCCAAAAAAAAAAAAAAAAAAAAAAAAAAAAAAAACATTACTAATGCTTTGCTTCTTAGACTTTACACACCTGAAACTTGCCTATAGCACTTATACACTGCTGCTCTTATAGTTGTGTAAATTGCTTCCTTGTCCTCATTTGTAAGTCGCTTTGGATAAAAGCGTCTGCTAAATGACTAAATGTAAATGATGCAACATGTCTGGTGTTTCCGTCTGGTCCACGTCCTTTATAAACTCCAAGACAGACCACACGTAAAGCAAAACCACGTTAAGCTCCTTGTTACGTTTGCTTGCATCACGTATTCTGGATATATGTGTGCGTTTGTTTGTATGTGGGTGTGTGGTTTCATGCGTGTGTTACAGGTACGGACGGCATTGGAAGATCCGCATTTCGTGGTAATGACGTTGGTCGCTGACGCTGGGTTTGCGCCACCAATCGCTGGTCGGCGTAGTGTTTAAAAGCCAAGCCCAAACTGCAATGGCGAGTTCCATCTCTCCCTCTCTATCTCTTTCCATCCTTCTCGCTCTTACTCTTTCTGTGGGTGTCTGTAAGGACAGTCTCTCTTGCGAGGGCTAGTCTGAGAGAATGTGTTTTTGCTTGTGTTTAATTCTCTTGTCTAAAGTTTTGAGATCTGAAAGTGCAATGGGTTTGTTTGTGAACTTGTCCAGTTAACTGATGTATTTGAGTGATACCTCGGAGAGATTGTAGGAGTGAGTAAGTCGCGCGATATACATATACAACACCGAGATTTATCTTTTGTATTAGTTCACTAGGTTCAGGACAATGTGCTGCTTTGTGTATGTTTTGTTTTAGTTAGAGTAGTTTAGTTAAGACGTTTGGTACTTTGAAGATGTTTCTTTTCACGCTTTTCTTTTCATATTTAGTTTAGTTTGTTGAAAACAGTTACTGAGTTTTGTTATATTTATTTATTTGATTTAAGCACATCTAACTACTTTCTCCCCCCCCCCCCCCAGGTAATTAATCATTTATTTATTGTAAATATTTTTCTTTCACTGTATAATATATTTTCACTGGTTTCACTGGAAGAATGGGCAATAAATAATTGCAGTGATATTTGGTTCTCAAGTCGTTTCTTTCTCCCTCCATTTGTTACACACACACTCAACTATTATATGTTATGTCAAATACGCTTAGTTTAATATTAACATCTAAAAGGACGTACCACTGCTCATGTGTTACGGATAAAACATCCCTCGACCGCAGTCCATGTTCGGTCACCATAAACTTTATATACACCATGTACTCCACAGCACAAATTTACCACACTCACCACCAACAACAAGACTTTTCCCCCTGTCACTCCTGGTGTACATTCCACGTCACGTCCGGTGTGTGGGACATTCCCTTTCCGTAAGGAATCTGCAACTGTAAATTAGTTTCGGGACTTTTTTGCGTTTTGTTATTTTTGTCTAAAATGTAAATTTCTTTCGTCCTTTGGTAAAATAGTTTTTCCTATGTAATTTTGTCTTATGATTGGTAAAATGTTTTTCAGAATGTATATTTATCTCGAGCTTTGTAAAAGTGTCTCACACTTTGTAATATTGTCTTGCACTTCCCGGCCACCGTAAAAAAACAGTTGTTGAGACAACTCAAAGTTCTTACTGTATCAAGTTGCCTTGTTTATTTAATGTTCTCTCAACAATTTATTTTTGTGCTTTCAACTTTTCTCAACCAGATGATGCTTATTTCTTGCCATTTTTTGTGAGTGTTTATGTGTGTGTGTTTGTATAGAAACAGCAGAGTCTAAATCTCCTGTAAATCTCGAATCCATCTCGCCTGTTATGCTGGAAATTACAGAATGTAGTTCAAGACCTCTTGCTGGAAAACACAAACACATTTATAGCTCACACAGATTACACGCCGGGGCCCCGGGGGAGATAACACTCATCTGTGAGTGAGACGCTGACATTGGACAGGGGCTTTATCAAACCCAGGGGCATTGTGGGATGCCGAAGGACCCGAACGGATCATCGCTCAAGGGACCGAAAGCGTCGGGTTCTGCCTTTAATACCTGCTTGCATTGAGCAAAAACCCATGCACTGTTTCACATCTCCCTGCGGACGCATGAGTGATTGCTCTCTTCCCATACCACACACACACACAAAATAAAACAAGGCTCATGGGCCAGACAAAAGCGCAGTCGCTGGCGAGGCTCATGGGAAACTGGTGTTCTTTTCAAGACGTGAACAAGGAGTTTTGGAAAGCGATGCTCTGATTCGCTATCTACCCCAAGGTGGTGCTGTGCTATTAGCAATCTTCCGCTTTGCTTTCTGTTGCTGCCGCTTGTGTTTTGGCTCATGTTTGATAATGACACGCATGCACCGTGTGTGAGAGGATTTTCAATATCGTGCATCCTTAGCTTTTGTTTAAGAGTGTGAAGGAAAAAGGGTCACTTATTGATGGGTAAATGTGAACCCAGATCTTTGTTCAACCCTTTTTTGATCAATTTATTTAGGTTAAAGTGTGTGGTGATACTTTACTTGAAGGGGTGTTCATCAGACTGTCATAACATCTTTATAATCCTGACATGATGCATCATGAATATGAATGCTCAGTTATGTTATTTTGGTACAGTACTAATTTAAGAAGACATATTTATACATGTCTCATGCACTTTAAATAGTAATTACATTGAATTATGCATAATTACATAGAACTAACCCTAAACCTAACCATAGAGCCCTATAAAGATTTTTTTTTTTTTGGCTAGTTTCAGGTTTCATTTTCACATTTTGCATCACGTTGTTTAAATAGCAAATTTATGGTCTGGGAAAAGGCCAGTGTTAAGTGTTTAAGGTGCGTTGTTGGCATGTTGCTACAATATATTCAGGCAACTGAAATAGACCGCGCAATTGATTAACTATAAGCTGGTCTAAAATCAATAGTGCAGCCATTTTTATCTGTTTTTATTTGTTATTCAAACAGCGTGTTGATGTTTTGCACCTATGCGGGTCCAAAATGCGCATCATACACACTGCTTAATACACACACAGGGATGTACAGCTGTACACAAATATCTTTAAATGTGAAAAATTAAAGGGTTACATACATACATATATATACATACATATATATACATACATATATATATATATATATATATATATATATATATATATATATATATATATATATATACATACATACATACATACATACATACATACATACATACATACATACATACATGTATATGTAAAATTATATGTATAATTTTCACAGTATGTCTGATAATATTTTTATATTTTTTCTTCTGGAGAAAGTCTTATTTGTTTTATTTCAGCTAGAATGAAAACAGTTTTACATTTTTTAAAAAAACATTTTAAGGACAAAATTACTAGCCCCTTTAAGCTATATTTTTTTTCGATAATCTACAGAACAAACCGTAATTATACAATAACTTGCCTAATTACTCTAACCTGCCTAGTTAACCTAATTAACCTAGTTAAGCCTTTAAATGTTACTTTAAGCTGTATAGAAGTGTCTTGAAAAATATCTAGTCAAATATTATTTACTGTCATCATGGCAAAGATAAAATAAATCAGTTATTTTAAAAAAAATGAGTTATTAAAACTGTTATGTTTAGAAATGTGTTGAAATAAATCTTCTCTCCGTTAAACAGAAATTGGGGAAAAAATAAACAGGTCTAATAATTCAGGGGGGTTAATAATTCTGACTTCAACTTTATATATACATATTATTGTCCACATAAATGTAAAAAACAAAAATTATTAAAAAAAAAAAAAAAAAAACGCCACCACCTACCGCCTTCTTCACCCTAGAGGCTTTGGTGGAATCCTGCTCTGTTGTAGCGAGTTTATCTTCTTATTATTTATTATATGCATACATATCTTGATAACCTATGGACCAAGGCAGTTATAATGTCTGCTGAAGAGTTACAGTAATGTGGTGGTTTGATATCAGAACAGATGATTTCTAAAATACAACTAAACACTGCAATTTAAAGGGCTAGTATAAAAAAATGCTATTTACTCACCCACAGGACATTCAATATGTAGGTGTTTTTTCTTTTATTATTATTATTTTTTAAAGATTTTTAAAAAGATTTTGGCATCTGATTTTTAATTACTTGTTATTGCAAGGAACAATCGAATTATGTTTACTGTTCTTTTACCCAGTACCCTTTTACTTTTTAAAATCCTGGTGGCTATTGACTTGCATTTTATGAATAACCAAAGACCACAGTTTCAGCTAAAAACTCCTTTAATCGTCTACTGAAGAAAAGAAAAAAAAAAAATCACCAGTATAAAGAATGGCCAGAGGCTTGTGACTAAATTAAGTATTTAATAATGAACGACATTAATGAGAACTGCATTTGTGAAATCATTACAGATAACAGCCACACATTCTACATAGAGTGCACACAGAGCTTTGTGTGTATGACAGAAAAACAGCTGTGCTTTTCATAACTGCAGTCACCATTTCATTTAGTGGTCATGTGTTGCACCATCCTGACCAATCATCATATAGAGCTTTCAGATTGGAATACAAGGAAGGAAAAAAGAAAGGAAGGAAGGAAGAAAGAATGAATGAATGGATATACAGCTGGATGGATGAATAGATGATGGGTGAAAGAAAAGAAAAAAGGAATAAAGGAAGGAAGGACAAACTGATGGATGTACAGCTGGATGGATATACGGATATACAGCTAGACTGATATACGGATGGATAGATGGATGGATATATATATATATATATATATATATATATATATATATATATATATATATATATATATATATATATATATATATACAGATGGATAGAAGGTCGGACGGAGGGACGGATATACAGCTAGATAGATGGATGGATGGAAAAATGAATCAAAATAATTTTTAAGAGCATAATTAAGAAGATAATTAAAAAGAAGTTATGATTCAATTAGCAGAATTATTTCCTGAACTGAATTAATCACTGAATTAAAATCTAAATAAGTTAAAGATTTGATTTAATTTGCAGAATATTTGACTGAATTGAATCAAACACAGTATCAATATCTAAATAAGTTTAAGGTTTGATTTAATTTGCCAAATCATTGCATGAGATAAATCAACCACTGAATCAACAACTTACTGATTGAACAAATCAGTTCATTTTAATGGACAAAATCAGTATAGCACAGTTAAGAAGTTAAAGGTTTGATTCAATTTGCCAGATCCTTGACTGAACTGAATAAATCACTGAATCAACATCCGAATAAGTTAAAGGTTTGATGTAATTTGCCAGATCCTTGCATAAATTGAGTCAATCGCTGAATCAACATTCGACTGACTGACAACACCAGTTCTTTTTGATGAATCAAAATCAGTATAGCATGATTAAGAAGTTGTTGAAGGTTTGATTCAATTTAGCCAAATCCTTGGATAAATTGAATCAATCACAAAATCAAAATCTAAATAAGTTAAAGATTTGATTCAATTTGCAAAATCCTTGCCTGAATTGAATCAATCACTGAGTCAACATCTGATCATTTTAATGAATCAATCAGTAAAGCACGATTCATCAAAAGTTCTTTTTTTATTTACACTGAATCTAGTGCAGTAAAAGCTTTTTAAAGGTTATTTTTAATTAATTATGCAGAAAGATTCCTTACTGTTTGCTGAATTCTTCACTGAATCAGAGATGTTACTAAATCAATGTCTGACTCACTCACTAAGCAGCGAGCTCTTATTAATAATAAAATGAATGTCCTCATGTAGTGAAGGAAACTGTGAAAATAAAACCGTTCTGTAGTAAACACTGACTCAGCACTTATGCTCTCCACTTCCATGAAGAAAAAAAAAATGTTTTACAATTGTAGGCTATTTATTTTCTTAACTCTACAAGGTCATGAACATGCTCCGAGAACTCTTTTGACACAACATTAAAAATGATATCAAGTTTTTTAAAGGTCTATATAGCTGCAACATATATATTTAAAAAGCTCAGCTGATATACACAGTTCAGATAACAGAAAACTATTCTAAACACATGATGTTTAAAATAGAAATAATGTAATTTTCACTTTTTTAAATATAGATGGAAGTGATTAAAACAATTTTGGTTGTGGGTATTAGTACAGTTTTATAAAATAATAACTAAGGCACTATTTATCTTCTGATAAACAAACAACCCAGGCTCATTCTGATTACGTACCCCTATAAACATTTCTGGAGAGCGCTAAATACATCCAAGGAGGTACTTTTTTTTGCAATTTTTGTTTTCGTGAATCCACCAGAGGCCGCTGTGTATGTTTTTTTTCACATCTCAAATTTCTCTGGCACGTGCCATTCGCACCTGCTGTTCTCACGTAAATCCACCAGAGGCCACTGTCGGCTGACTCACTTAGTGACTGACCAACTTACCAATACCCCCACCCACCCCCTTCCCTAAACCCAACCAAGAGTGTTTTCAAAAGCAATCCAGAAAAATAAAAGCCCTCGATTTTTACGATGTAGCCCTACACACATTTCTGGAGATCGCAAATTATGTAGCCAGAAGAGAGTATGGCTGCATGTCTTTTTTGAAATGAACACTATGTGGTAGTATGACGCCATTCCTTTTCACGCTAGCAGCTGACCGCTTACCTCCGTATGGACGGCTTTCCTGCTGTTACCAGATTGTCCAGTGGGTCGCAGATTTGAGACGCAAAGTGCAGTTGACCACGATGACGAGGTTCGAGTCCGGTGAAGAACAGTTTCAGAAAGCAGCCGAGACAAAAACAAAAGCCAAAAAGTATGAGAATGTGGTAAAATCTGAAAAACGTGGTAAAATTCAGGCTGCCGCGAGGGCGAGAGTTAATTTTGACAATAAGGTTCATTAGTTAATGCATTTACTAACATGAACTAATCATGAACAACACTTGTACAGCATTTATTAATCATAATTGAACATTTACTACTGCATTATTAACATCCAAGTCCATGCTTGTTAACATTATTTAATGCACCGTCCGTTAACATGAACTAACAATGAACAACTGTATTTTCGTTAACTAACATGAACAAATACTGTAGTAAATGTATTGTTCATTGTTTGTTTATGTTAGTAAATGCATTAATTAACATTAATTAATTAAGCTTATTGTAAAGTGTGACCGAAAGTTGTATGAAAGCAGTTGATGCATGTTCAAAAGCATTTGCAATTTGTTGGAGGGAATGAGAAACTGCTTCTATGATGTGTACATATGACTAATTGTTTGGAGAAATGGATCAACTGTTGTGTAAATGTAAATAGTGTTGTGAGAAATGCACCAAAGCCACTGAGAAAAACTGAAATTAACAAATTTATAATTATTATTATTATTTTTTAAAGAACTAAAAAAAAAGCAGCATGATGGGTGTGGAGCGCTTCGAGCAGAGGGAGGAGTGGGCGTGGCCAGCAGAGCAGGGGGAAAAGGGGAGAGCGAACATCTGTTGTCAGTTAACTCACAAAATGAGACGCAAACTATGAGGAGCCGCATGATTTTATAGTTTACAAAGTTAAAACACAAAGAAATAAACCGTAAGTAATTTAATGCCCTGCTACATTTGTTATTCGTAATTTCATTTACACACAACCACAATTTGTTGTATCATTATAAAGATAATCATGTTTATATAAACATTGTAAATGAGAAGGACTTTCTGAATCCCAGAGTCTAAATGCAGTGCAGCAGGCCTCTTGCCCTATCTATGTCAACCATTAGCCATGCCGGTAATCTGGAGGATTTTAAACATAGGGGAACACAATTTCACAGATATACAGTAGGTGATGTGTCTGAATGGTATTGAATTCAACTGATAAAAGACAAAGTCTGCCATTCTCCAATTCTCGTACAGCTAGAGTGAAATGCTTGCTGCAAACCAACAGCTTTGCTGTATCCACCCTGACAGCATTGCGGGGAAAACAAGCAAAAAACCCAGTGGATCATGTAAACAAACCCATAAGACCCTTCATGAACGGCTAAATACAGCGTGCCGTGTGCGGACACAGTCTCACAGCTTGACAGGTATGCCTTGCCCCCGGAAAGGACATGCTCTCATGAATAATTAAGAAGCAGGGTCTTCTCGAAGGATAAGAAAACTCCGCTATGTCACCGATTTTTAACCCGGCGCAAAAAAATTGTTTTAATCCTGGATGAAAGGATGAAATTTGCTCAAAAAGTTCAAAATTATCCAGTTTTCCCCAGAATTAAGCTGACAGGTGCTAATATCGTCCTAACTGATGCTCAACACGCACACATCTGTTAACATCTCATAAAAAGTACTCCAGAGTGTATTGAACCTTTAAGGGAATGGGGTGGGCGCTGCTCAGTTGGGTTTAGGGAAGGTGGGAGGGTGGATCGGTCTGTCAGTCAGTCGACAGCGGCCTCTGGTGGATTGACGTGAGAACAGCAGGCACGAATGGCACTCGTGAGAGAAATTTGAGATCTGAAAAAAACGTACACGGCAGCTTCTGGTGGATTCGGGAAAACAAAAACTGCAAAAAAAAAAAAAACGTAGCTCCTAGGATGTATTTGGCGCTCTCCAGAAATGTATACAGGGCTACGTTTTCAGATTGAGCCTGGATTGAAATGGTTTGTTAATAGCATTAACTGTACATTCAAATAAAGTGACCCAAAAAAACGATCTTTACTTATGGCTTTACTAAAAATCAATCATTCTGACTTATACAGTGCATTTTTGGCTATTCCCGAAATATACCCCTGCGACAAAGGGTCGATTTTGTGGTCCAAGGTCACATTTAATAACTCTGAATCCCATTCATTAATATGTAACAGATTAAGCATGTGATATTGAATATTATTTGCACATAACTGGCGCATTTTCAAGGGATGAAATGTCAGTTATCCAACACGTACGCACACGCACGAGCAGCGCGCAGCCAATCAAAATGAATATGTCCGATGAGTATGATAGATGCTCATGGGAGTGTAATGCGCCGCAAGAATGATGACTGAAGTGAAATTTACATATGAAAAAGAGTTCAATCGGAGGTCTTCCTCACACATTACAGTAATTTCCGTTTGACTGAGTGTATGATTCGTTTTTTTGCTTATGAGGAATAGACAATTTGAGCAGTTAGGTCGATGCTGACAAATAACTCTGGGTTAAACAGAGTTAAAAGATTTTTTTAATCGCACTGTAAAGATATCACCGTATGACATTTGTAAATGTCATCAACACTTTTGCACTCTTCATCAAATATGAAGATAATTTGGTGCAGACGTGCGTGTGCGTGAGCGTGTGAGGAGCAGCAGGCAGTCGGTTAGAGACTCAGAAAATGTCATGAAGGGTTGATAGTGGCTGCGTTGAGTATAAAGGAGCTGTGAAGCGAAAAGACACATTACTGTGACATTAAAGAGGTCTGGGATGTGCTCATAAATCAACGCGAGACGTGCCCAGGCACTGCGGATGATGTGCTTTGTGTGAGAGGGCTAAATGTGTCTTGAGCGGTTGAAAAAAAAAAAGGCCAATTTTTTGCAATCGTTGGTTAAGAAGGCTCTGACCTGAGATGACTTTGCACCTCCGGCTGCCATATCAATCACGCAATCATGAGACATGTTAAGTGATAACCAAAATTCACATGTGCGACGAGCCGTGCATGAAGGGCTCATTCATTTATACATGAAATAGGGCCGTCGCTTTCGTCAGATCGAGCGCTTTTTATGTTCACTGACATTAAACTGACCCTCCTATTAGACTGGGTGAATTTTCAAGGGGTCTGTCATGTGGACCGATGGTTTTATTTTTGCTTGAAGGTGCACAACACCTAAAGTTCAAGTGCTGTAAAGTTTCCAGGCCATTTTCTGAATGGCGCTTTTTGGAAAGTTCATGCAGCGTATTCAATTCAGTGTCAAATAATGAAAGTTGTCAGTTTAGCACATTAATAAAATCATTTAATACGATTAAAAGTGCTACGAAAATAATGCTATTAATAAAGTTAATGCTAACAACATGCTAATGCATACTGGAAACATGTAACCAACATGCTAAATCATACCGGAACATGCAAACATGCTAATTCCTACTGGAAACATGTGAACAACATGCTTATTCATACTGGACCAAATATGGCAATTCATATTGGAAACATGCTAAAAACATGCTAGTATCTCCATCCATATTCATCTCCATTCATATCTATCTATCCATTCATCCATCCATCCATCCGTCTGTCTATCCATCCATCCATCCGTCTGTCTATCCATCCATCCATCCAT
>NC_079452.1:30584911-30592411 GCF_903798145.1 Danio aesculapii | reverse complement strand
CAAACACGCTGGAATCATTAGCTTTTCTATTCCTCTTTTATTTTGGCTCAAACTGCATTGTCTTAGATTTTTTGTGTTGAAGGGTTTCAAATGTAACTTTAGCAAAGCTGTGAGACTTAATACAATTGACTTTTTTGCAAGACCAGTTAATAATGTAATCGAAATAACCCCTATTCAGGGGTTTCCATGTACTTAATCTAAAAAATAAAATAAAATACAGATTAATTCTGCTACCCACTGTTATAGCTTGCAAGTCACATTTTAAAAGCCCCTATAATTACCTTCTGTGTAGTAAAACTGCTTGTGACTATAAAAAGTGTATAAACTGTAGAATAGATGGAGTTACTGGGTCCAGTTGTATATACAGTTGAAGTCAGAATTATTAGCCGTCCTGTGAATTTGTTTTTCTAATATTTCCCAAATGATGCTTAATAGAGCCAGACATTTTTCACAGTATGTCTGATAATATGTTTTCTTCTGGAGAAAGTCTTGTTTGTTTTATTTCAGCTAGAATAAAAGAAGTTTTTCAATTTTTAAAAACCACTTTAACTTTATCATACAAACATTAAAAATATCTTAAATTAGGGGTTCCTTCTAACTACATTATTTTAGGCAGACCCCCTAGTTTTTCACGATTTCCTTGGGACTAATGACTGGGGAATGACTGATTTTGTGGTGATAATTCCCAGAAATTTGCAGACAATTCTGCACTTAAAATATATGTAAATGTAAAAAATCATATATATATATATATATATATATATATATATATATATATATATATATATATATATATATATATATATATATATATATATATATATATACAGTTGAAGTCAGAATTATTAGCACCCCACCCCCCCCCCCCCCCCCCCTTTGATTTTTTTTTCCCTTTTTAAATATTTCCCAAATGATTTTTAACAGAGCGAAGAAATGTTCACAGTATGTCTGATAATATTTTTTTCTTCTGGAGAAAGTCTTATTTGGTTTATTTCGGCTAGAATAAAAGCAGTTTTTAATTTTTGTAAAAACATTAAGGTCAAAATTATTAACCCCTTTAAGCTATTTTTTTATTTGAATATTTACAGAACAAACCATCATTATACAATAACTTGACTAATTACTCTAACCTGCCTAGTTAACCTAATTAACCTAGTTAAGCCTTTAAATGTCACTTTAAGCTGTATAGAAGTGTCTTGAAAAATATCTAGTCAAATATTATTTACTGTCATCATGGCAAAGATAAAGTAAATCAGTTATTAAAACTATTATGTTTAGAAATGTGTTGAAAAAATCAGCTCTCCGTTAAACAGAAATTATGGAAAAAATAAACAGGGGGGCTAACAAATCTTACTTCAACTATATATATATATATATATATATATATATATATATATATATTATTATTATTATTATTATTATTTACTATAATAGTTGCCTACTCTGCGTTTCGTTGCCTTGTACTTGTACATGTGTGATGACAATAAATTGAATCTAATCTAATCTAATCTACTATGTTAGTTGTGGAATCTAAAACAATGACCCAAATCATAAAAGCAAAGCTACTTTATTTTGGTCTTTTGTCAAGACAAGATCTAAAACAGTAGGGATTAATCCAAAGGAAGTTTGTATAACTCTTATTTTCCTCCACGATCTTAGTTTCTCTCAGATTTCACTCCCGGAGCATCTGACATCATGTACCTCACTCAGGACATGCGCTTGGGCTTCCCCTACTGTAATGCACCTAAAACATGGATTGCTGTAAAACTCGTCAATGGCAGGAAAGCGTTTTGTTTTCTCTCGTTGCAGGGAAAGAGTTAAACAAAATCATTTATCGATTTGATGCACGTCATAATACCAGCCTTACATGTAAAATCAAATCCAATCACTTTTATTATCACATCATCAGCAGCACGTGTGCTGTGATGAGTGAAAAGCTTAGGTGCTGGCTCCAGACAGTGCAAAATACAACGACAATGCAAAATACAGACATTGCAAATACAACAACATACAACAGCATGTTGACAGCAATATGTACAATTAATACTGTAGGTGTATGCATGTAAAGCACAAATAATGTCCTTCCAGCACCAGTCATCCTTGAACCAATCTCCATCTATTTGTTTCATTGCTCCATTTGTTAGATGATTGCTCCAACTTTCTTTTGCAGTCTGAAGTGCGTCAAACGCACCAAACAGCCAATTCGAGCCACAGGATGTCTAATCCCATCTTTGCTATTGCTTCACATGTAAATCACTCGCGCTTCATCTGTGTGTGCTTACTGCACAAGCTAAAACTCCACACCCCCCATTCCATTTCATGTAATGATTGTGAAGGTGTAGGTGAGACGCCATTTTTCGAGAGACAGTTGAATACATCACGTGCGCTGCATTTGCAACGTCTGTAAGTCATGTAAAACAATTAATTGTAAACTGAAATAAATATAATTTGATCATATGATTTGGAATTGGATGTTTTATTAGATTATTAACATTTTTTCGATTATTTTGCTTTAATTGAGAATTTTACAGGATTGCAAAAAATTTTGCGTTGGATTCAGCGATCACGGAATCGCGAAAAACTAGGGGGTCTGATATTATAGGCTTCTTCACACAGTCAGCGCTTTTGTACTCAAGACGTGTTTTTGTTTGACATTTTTAAATGAGTTTGTCAGTCACTTTGAAAAAAATAAAAAGAGAATTAATTATTGATAAAACAAGTGTGATGTTATTACAGAGGACAAATATCACACAGCCCTACCAGCCACTGGTTACTGGAATATCCAGCAATGCCTTGCAAGCATTATAGTCATGAAATAATAATGATGACAGTAGAGCCGCCTGGGCTTTACGGCTGGCGAAGCATTTAAAGCTAACCTAGTGCGCATGATGTATTATGTCTCAAGTTTGAGATCAGCTTTACGCTCCATTGGTTGCATTTGAAGCTTGTATTATTGTTCAAGCTGCCTGTTTGAATTTGTCAGATTGTGAAGCAAATATGAAGCTTATAAATGTAAGATTGCCAAAGAAATTAAAACAGATTTGAAACTTGAAAGTTTCCTGGAAAAAGTTTCCTTGGAATAGAAATAGTTTTTGTCTTTTTTCTAGTCTAAATATCTAAAAAAATCTTAAATTAAAGAGCATTTTCTAGACAAGTAAATAATATTGTTCTGTTTTTCAGAAAAGGCGACACGGTGGCTGAAAAAGGTTGCTGGTTTGAGTCCCGGCTGGATCAGTTGGCATTTCTGTGTGGAGTTTGCATGTTCTCCCCGTATTGGTGTGGGTTTCCTCCGGGTGTGTATGTGTGTGAATGTGTGTGTATGGATGTTTCCCAGCACTTGGTTGCAGCTGGGAGGGCATCTGCTGTGTAACACATATGCTGGAAAACTGGAACTTTCAGGAATGTTGACGTGGAGGCTGAAGTATGAGTAGGAGCGCTATCCTGCTGAAGAATTTGCCCTCTCCTGTGGTTTGTAATGTAATGGGCACAAATGTCTTGATACCTCAGGCTGTTGATGTTGCCATCCACTCTGAAGATCTCTCGCACACCCCCATACTGAATGTAACCACAAACCATGATTTTGTAAGTTCTGCAAACTTGACAGATTTTTCTGAGAATTTTGGGTCCATGCGGGTTCCAATAGGTCTTCTGCAGTATTTGTGATGATTGGGATGCAGTTCAACATCAGAAAAATCTACCTTCTGCCACTTTTCCAAACGATCAACTAGAAGACAGTTCTGGCAGTTCTGAAGGCAACTAGATATTTTCTTATTATATTATTCAACTTTTTATGTAGAGTCATAAACACACTTGTTTGTAGAGCAAGTAGTTTGTCCACTTTTTGTCATTGATTATTCCTAGTCATTTCTCCAATAGGCGACTGAATTGGCAGTTCTAAAACAATCACAAAAAGCACACTTCCACAACGCAGAATAATGTCAATATAACAAAAACTGATGACAAAAGGTAGTACCAGTGTGTGTACCCTCATAGAAGACAAGGTTTAGAATAATTTGTGAGTGCCGCAGCATTTCATGTCCGCATATTGGTTATATATATATATATATATATACATATATATATATATATATACATATATATATATATATACATATATATATATATATATATATATATATACATATATATATATATATATACACACATATATATATATACACATATATATATATATATATATATATATATATATATATATATATATATATATATATATATATATATATATATATATATATATATATATATATATATATATATATAGTAGTCAACATTTAAAATTAATTGTAATGATTAATAAGTGGAGCAAAAATGTTTTTAAAAATTGTCCTAAAACAAGACTAAATGTTGTTGAAAACTCAACAAATAAATAACTAAATAATAACTCATATAGAGCAAGTTTGCGTTGATGTGGCCCAATAGCAACTTTTTCAAGACTTTGAAAATGTAGACAGCGCCCTCTAGAGAATCTAATCAGAAAAAAAGTCTATATTAAAAAAAAAACATTTCTATTCCTAAATAAGTAATAAAAATAGAATCATTTTACACTTGTCTCCACATTCCCTCCAAATTTTTTAGCAATCTATTAGTTACTAGTATTTATTAACGGGCACATAGTTTACCTCTTAGTATACCTCTATGATTTAATATTAATATTATGGTTCTTCTGAGTGTGCCAGTTTAGGTTCAGTTTAAAACACAATTCAGATTTTTTTATTATAATGTGTTAAAAAGTGTCATGTTGGGGGCGTGTCCACAGTTCGCTGATTTATGGGTGTGTTGCTTCACATGTAAATTAGTTTCGGCTTCCCGCCCAACATAACAAGGGGGAGGGGCCTTGACCTGCTCTGTGTTTGCAACACAGACAGGCAGATTGAAAGGAGGAGGAGAGTATCAGCATTCAGTCGTACATGTACGGCTCAGACACAGACCAAGCAGAGAGTACAAAATCATATGTGTCTTTGTACAGTTTTACAGCCAACTGTGTGCTAGTTTCAAGTGCCGAGTTTGTACACAGAAACTAATAACCACGCACACTGAATTAACTTTAACTGAGGCACCGGATGCGCCACTCGAAGCCGCGCCACGGCACACCAGACACTCTCTGTGGTGCGGCAGAAACATGAAGTGTCCCGAATCGTCGCGCCACGCATTTTTGAATTCTAAACATAGGTTTCTGCAGCGGTCCGCGGCGCCCAGCCGTCGACTTGAGTGTACCCTGATAGAAACCTATGTTTGGAATTCTAAAACGCATGCTAGTTAAGATCACAGGGAGCTTCTGGGATCGCGAGAAATGCAAACGGCTGAAGTATAAGGTAGACTCAATTAGAAGTACACATGTTTGCAAACCTACCTAAAGATACAACCAATAATTCCGATTAGAGCGATAATGTGGAGAATATTGCTCGTGTTGAGCCCAATGAGCCTTACATCTAAAAATAGAGCTCGCGTGTTCCTTTAGTGATATCGCTTCGACTCACGCTGAAAATGGCGGACGTGAATCAACAAACTGAGGATATGATGACACGCCTATCAATCAATATTAGTGGGCAGTGGGACCGCAGTCCTACGTAAAGTTGCGGTCGATCTGAAAACCGTTCCAATTGGTCCACCGTTTTTTATGTTGTTAAATAGAAAAAAAAGCACTGGGTGTGCTTATATCACCCCAATGTGAAGGTCTATACACCATACATGCACATATGTCTGTCCAAACAGCTTGAAAAGTAGATTTTTTACCATAGGTGACCTTTAATTTATTCATTCAACCATGGTGAACACATGGAGAATAAAGGCTGTATTTGCACTTCATTTTGGACACCGCGAGAATCAGCTTTTCTCCCATGGTGCACAACAACGCTGAAAATTCTGTGCGACTGCCACAAGGGGGCGTATTCCAAGTCGTGTCCAAATGTTGTGTGCAGTGGAAAAGCGGCTTTAGTTGCTTTATTAATCAGGGGTTGCCACAGCGAAATGAACAGCCAACTTATGTTTTACGCAGCGGATACCCTTCCAGCTGCAACCCATCACTGGGAAACACCCATACATCTCATTCACACACATGCACTACGGACAATTTAACTTACCCAATTCACCTATACCACGTGTTTGGACTTGTGGGGGAAACTGGAGCATCCGGAGGAAACCCACGCCAACACGGGGAGAACATGCAAACTCAGAAATACCAAGTGACCCAGCCAAGATTTGAAGCAACAACTTTCTTGCTGTAAGGCAATTGTGCTACCAGCGCCACTGTGCTGCCCTAATGATAACACATTAGTTGTTATTATGATTATTATCATTATAAATCATTATTGGTCAATATTTCACACAACTAGTGGCTGGAAGCCTGCACTTGATCAGCCATTATTAAACCCCCCCACAGAAATCAATAAAATCCAGTGGCATTAGCTGCATCTGTATTCCCGGCTGTGTTTCCAACACTTATCTGCACACAGACTGGATCAGAAGACAATTATTATTTTTAAATAACCAGAGTGGAAAGGGACGATAAACACTGGTAGTCTGGAATTATAATATGATTTTTTTTTTGGTTCATGGCTGGAAGCGCCCGAAGCGAAATTGCAATCACGTTTGCGGAGGACACTGTGGTGCGTGAAGATTCCTGCCATGGGGAACATATGTAATTACGCATAACTCTCTCTGTCACGCAGAAACACATATTCATATGCCAAATGAGATTAGCATACCAGTGGCGCATCGTCACATACATCACGTTCCCTTTAAAAGAGCCATTATCTCACGCCAACACTGAAAACAGCGGCAGATATATTGGCATGTAACAGAGGGCAAGGTATTATAAACAATCAAGCGCAGTTCACTCAAAAACACTGTAATTTACTCCTGGGAATGTGTGGTTTTGCCAGCTGAAGTGCTTGTGCTGATGATCGTGTTCGGAAGAATATATATAGATGATGCTGATATCAAAGATTGAAGCTGTGGTGCGTTTAAAATGTTCAAAGGCAGAGAAATGGTAGAGCTCTCTGTAAATATTACTCTACTAAAGAAGCCGGTGATTAACATTTCATCAGTTATGCACGACAGAGATCCATTGTTAAACTTGAAGCTCTTTTACATTCAAGCTGTTCACTGACTGGTTATTTATTTTATGCAGAGACACAAATATATGCGTGGATTTTCATTTTCATTAAGGCCTGACTTTTCTTTTGCAGTCCTAAATTGACCCGGATAAACTCAAATTCAAAATAAATAAATTCAAAAGTTTTCTAATTTATAATGAAACACCTTTGAGTTAAACAAATAAAGTTGTAGTCAGAATTATTAGCCCCCCTGTTTATTTTTTCCCCAATTTCTGTTTAACCAAAAGAAGATTTTTTTTTAACACATTTCTAAACATAATAGTTTTAATAACTCATCTCTAATAACTGATTTATTTTATCTTTGCCATGATGACAGTAAATAATATTTGACTAGATATTTTCAGGACACTTCTATACAGCT